>NC_137693.1:15142535-15185035 GCF_963989245.1 Nansenia antarctica | reverse complement strand
TTCACCCATTCACACACACAGTCACACACCAATGGCGAGGTAGGCAAGCTACCATGCAAGGCGCTGGCCCGCTCACTGGGAGCAATTTGGGGTTCAGTGTCTTGCCCAAGGACACTTCGACATGTGGCCAGCCAGGGCTCGAACCACCAATCTGTCAACCTTGCGATCATTAGACGCCGACTCTACCTCCTGCACCACAGCCGCCGCCATAAATACATTTATATATATATATACATTCTGTATCCCCAAAGTAATAGAGAGCTTTACAGTGCCCTTGGTGGTTTGAATTAACTAGGAAATAATCCATTTCATGATTACTTTTCCATTTCAGTGTAGTTACAGAGCTGTTGGACCAAAGGCCTAGCAGCAGTAAAGCAGCAGTGTTAGAATAAGTCATCAAGAACAGAGATGGCCCGACCATTACGCCTCCACACAGACAGATATACCAGCTAGCTCCCTGTCAACTCCTCTCAACTGCACAGACAGGACACACAGACAGGACACACAGACAGGACACACAGACAGGACACACAGACAGGAAACACAGGGGGGTCTGTCCCAGACAGGGGTGTCTGTCCCAGACAGGGGTGTCCCAGACAGGGGTGTCCCAGACAGGGGTGTCCTAGACAGGGGGGTCTGTCCCCAGACATTAGCAGGTATCTCCTGGACCTGGCCAGTTCTGGTTCTCATGAACGATGGAGCGATGTTGTCTACCCTGACCTTTCCCAGCTGATATTAAGCTCAGTCTGCTCAGAATGTGCTCTGACGATAACCTTCTCCTAGCCGTGTGGTTTGCAGAGGGCCTTTGGCTATATCTGTTCCCAGCAGTCAGTGCTGCCACAAACATACTCACGCTAAGACACAAACATACTCACTCTCGCTGGCCTTCATGTATACTGTAGCACAGCTGTGGGAAAGAAAAGATCTGATGTTCTGTGGAAAAAAAAGACTGATTAACGTAGATTCCCAATCCCAACCGCAAGCCTTCTTGTGTCTTTATTTTAGAACTAACGTATGCCGTCACTGTCATGAAGTTCCTTTTGCTTAGAGGGAAAGCAGAAGCGACATATGTGACAGTGTATGACACATCATTTGAAAGCTTACATTCTGCCCTTTCATAATCTGTCAAAAACTGAAGAAAAAAAACTTCCCCTATTGCGGCCTTTTTCACCAGACCCTGTCACATACAGTACGTACATGAAACATACATAGTTTGCATCTTGGACCCTCCTGACAGATTGCCACGATTGTTTGTTGGACATAGAACACTGTGGTTTCCTGTGAGACAGAACCGACCTGTAGAGTTACTCTGACTCATACACACTGGTATACTATAGACCCATAGAGTTACTCTGACTCACATACTCTGGTATAGACCCATAGAGTTACTCTGACTCATATACACTGGTACAACAGTCACTCACAAGTGTGGTCAGTCACATTCCCTCTAATAATAGCCTCACGCCCCACAATCTGATGAGGGAACTCACTTGAAGTCAACCACAAGGCACATATGGAAACAAATCCACTATTATGTGTAATCACATAACAGTCAGGGCCTAATCGTTCCATAGACCAACATTCCCAGATATTAGCGAAAGCCTCTTATTGCATTCCAGCAGTGGTGTAGTCTAGTTGTTTCTAGTGGGTATACTGTGATTTTTCCCTCCCAGCCTCATATCGTTCATTTCGGAACGCCATAAAAATAAATCTGCGCTCCCTGTCTAACGTTATATATCTAACATTACATGTTATAAGGCTGATCTGCGCTATAGTCAGTCTCAATGGTCCAAAAGTCAAGTGCTTCGTCACACAGACGGGGTGAATTTTATGAATGAAAGTGTGAAGGTTCTGTCACAAAACGCTGTTACGTATCCTCGCACATTTTAAGTGGGTATACAGAAATCCTTGGCCTTTCCTAGTGGGTATCACCTGCGTATCACGTAGACTACACCACTGCATTCCAGCACCTAGAGAATGAATACGCTCGGCAGCAGACACAAGAGGAAAATGAGACCATAAGAGCCGAAGCTAGGAGCGTTCAGACTGAGTGTGTATGTGAGATAGAGACAGCACTAGACACACACTCACCAGTCTTTAGCAAGTTTAGGTTCGTGTCTATCTCCCAGTCAGATGTTTCCATCACAGAGGCTTTGCAGTGTCTAAACATCAACAGCTGTGACTGAGCATTACACAAGAGACCAGGGACAAGACTGGTGAGTCAGAGTGGATCTGAACCATCTACTGGGGTAGTGGTGGCCTGGCCTAGTGGATAGTGAGTTAGACTGGTGACCAAACGGTCATGAGTTCAAATCCCACCTGGGAACACCACCATTAGTGTGCCCTTGAGTAAGGCACTTAGCCCGAAGTTACTCCAGGGGTGTCCCTGTAATCTCTGATTGTACGTCGCCTTGGATAAAAAGCGTCTGCTAAATGGTTAATATGTCAAATGTATTGTTCAGGCCATAGATCAGGTAAAGCTGGACTATTTTTGAGCACGTTGTGCTTTTGCACATACAGTAGACTGCAACAAAATATTTGTGATCTGGCAAAAAAATAAAAAGCTGGGTTGTTTGGGGCGAACTGCACTTCATCATTCAAACAATTGACTGGCTGCATCTCAACATCTCAACATACGGTTTGAATAAAAGGATTCCTCATACTGGGCGGAGTCTGGGACGCTACGCAGGTCTGAGCAGCTGCAGTCCCAACGGTGGAGGACCTCCTCAACCCCACTGTAGTCTGTGCAGTGTTACAGTGTTGCAGTGTTACAGTCTGTGTAGTGTTACAGTGTTGCAGTGTTGCTGTCTGTGTAGTGTAACAGTGTTACAGTGTTGCAGTTGTTACAGTGTCGCAGTGTCGCAGTGTTGCAGTGTCGCAGTCTGTGCAGTGTTGCTGTCTGTGCAGTGTTACAGTGTTGCAGTCTGTGCAGTGTTACAGTGTTGCAGTCTGTGCAGTGTTACAGTGTTGCAGTCTGTGCAGTGTTACAGTGTTGCAGTCTGTGCAGTGTTACAGTCTGTGCAGTGTCGCAGTGTTGCAGTGTTACAGTCTGTGTAGTGTTGCAGTGTCGCAGTGTTACAGCGTTGCAGTGTTACAGTGTTGTAGTGTTACAGTGTTGCAGTGTTACAGTGTTGTAGTGTTACAGTGTTGTAGTGTTACAGTGTTGCAGTCTGTGCAGTGTTGCAGTGTTGCAGTGTTACAGTGTTGCAGTCTGTGCAGTGTTACAGTCTGTGTAGTGTTGCAGTGTTACAGTCTGTGCAGTGTTGCAGTGTTACAGTGTTGCAGTCTGTGCAGTGTTGCAGTGCTGCAGTGTTACAGTGTTACAGTGTTACAGTCTGTGTAGTGTCGCAGTGTTACAGTGTTACAGTGTTGCAGTGTTGTAGTGTTACAGTGTTGCAGTGTTACAGTCTGTGCAGTGTTACAGTGTTGCAGTGTTACAGTGCTGCAGTGTTGCAGTGTTACAGTCTGTGCAGTGTCGCAGTGTTGCAGTGTTACAGTGCTGCAGTGTCGCAGTGTTGCAGTCTGTGCAGTGTTACAGTCTGTGCAGTGTTGCAGTGTTACAGTGTTGCAGTCTGTGCAGTGTTACAGTGTTACAGTCTGTGCAGTGTTACAGTGTTGCAGTCTGTGCATTGTTACAGTGTTGCAGTGTTACAGTGTTGCAGTGTTACAGTGTTGCAGTCTGTGCAGTGTTACAGTGTTGCAATGTTACAGTCTGTGCAGTGTTACAGTGTTACAGTCTGTGCAGTGTCGCAGTGTTGCAGTGTTACAGTGTTGCAGTGTTACAGTGTTGCAGTGTTACAGTGTTGCAGTCTGTGCAGTGTTACAGTGTTACAGTGTTGCAGTGTTACAGTGTTGCAGTCTGTGCAGTGTTGCAGTGTTACAATGCTGCAGCGTTACAGTGTTGCAGTGTTACAGTGTGGCAGTGTTACAGTGTTGCAGTGTTGCAGTGTTACAGTCTGCAGTGTTACAGTGTTACAGTCTGCAGTGTTGCAGTGTTACAGTGTTGCAGTGTTACAGTGTTGCAGTCTGTGCAGTGTTGCAGTGTTACAATGCTGCAGCGTTACAGTGTTGCAGTGTTACAGTGTGGCAGTGTTACAGTCTGTGCAGTGTTACAGTGTTACAGTCTGTGCAGTGTCGCAGTGTTACAGTCTGCAGTGTTGCAGTGTTACAGTGTTGCAGTGTTGCAGTGTTACAGTGTTACAGTGTTACAGTGTTGCAGTGTTACAGTCTGCAGTGTTGCAGTGTTACAGTGTTACAGTGTTGCAGTGTTACAGTGTTGCAGTGTGTGCAGTGTTGCAGTCTGTGCAGTGTTGCAGTGTTACAGTGTTGTGAGCTGGATGCTTGGTGTGTACTGCACCTCATCATTCAAACAGTTGAGTGGTTAAACATAGGGTTTGAATAAAGGCGAACATTTCTGTTAGGCTCCCCAGGTCTGCTGTGGTGTTAGCTTCTAATAACCAAATATGGGAATAACCAAATATGAAGATAAAGATGTCCATTGTTCTCGACAATTAGGACTTCACTGCATATGATGAAATGGATAATGGTTTGTGGAGCACATAGTTTGGACCTGTTAGAGGGATGCACACAGGTACAACCAGTGGGGATGATCACGCAGCGTGGGGTGTGAACTAACACAGGCCTACTGTACCACTCTCTGTCTTACTGTGTTCAATACTCAATACAACTACACAGATAAAGACACTGTAACACTCCAATCCATAAAAAAGCTTTGTGCAATAAAGTGGAATGACACAGGAAAAAAGTATTGAACACAGTAAGAAAGAGAGTAGTACAGTAGGCCTGTGTTAGTTCACACCCCACGCTGCGTGAACTACTCTCTTTCTCACTGTGTTCAATACTGTTTTCCTGTGTCATTCCACTTTATTGCACAAAGCTTTTGTTATGGATTGGAGTGTTACAGTGTCTTTATCTGTGTAGTTTTATTGAGTTAATACTAACGTCTGGTCTTAATGACGTGAATATCTGCAATGGAAATATGTTGAATTAACAAAGATGTGTTGAATACTTATTTCCCCCACTGTATGTTGCTGGTAAGTTTGTGTTGGTCAGAGCAGATGCACCTTGAAGTGTCACTAAATGACCCAAACGGTCTTTGCACACATGGTTTTAGTGCTGCACACTAACTACTCTTTAGCTGAGGCAAATTGGAGCTAAAATTGGCTCTACTTGGTCAAGCGACTGAAGCGAGAGCCCCCCCCCCCCACACACACACACACACACACACAAGGCTAAAGCGATGGTGTTAATGTTGGCTTGCACACCCAGCAGTGCCGGAATGCCAGAAGGAGAAAACTGGAGTTTATCCCTCCCTCCCCTCCTCCCTCCTCCTCCTCCCTCCCCCTCCCTCCCTCCCTCCCTCCCCCCCCCTCTGGCTTTTGTTTACAGGCTGGAACCAATATCCCCACTAAGACTTTCAGCACTCGCTGGCACACACACCGTTACTAGAGCCTCAGCCTCTAATCCCCCTGGGTTGTAATGGGCTTCTTAAACTGGCTAATAGTGGCAGCGCTAAGTCAGGTGAACGTAAGCAATCAGCTCACACACACACACACACACACACACACACACACACACACTGCTCTGACTGCTTTACTGCCTTTGAAAACAGCATTAATATTCCACGCACACGGAGGGACACTTGAGAGGAAAGAGGGAGAGAGGGACATGCGGGTGAGAGAAGAGGAGTGTGAGTCGGTCTGATTTAAGAGAGGTCCCCGACCCCCGGCCTCACCGGATAGCCCTCTGTCTTCTTCTGGCACCACTTCAGTAGAGCGTTCCTCTTAGATCCCCCGTACTCCCGCGCCAGGGCAGCCAAGGGGTCCTTTCTTTCCACGCTGACACCAGGGACAGACAGCCAGGGACAGACAGCCACCGCGGCCGCGGTCAGGGAGGAAAACAGATACACAGGCATCTGTGCGTTAGGACCGTGTGTGTCTCTCCTCGTAAAACCGTCGTCTTCAAACTCACACACACACACACGCACGCACGCACGCACGCACGCACTCACTCACTCACACACACTCACACTCACTCACTCACATACTCACGCACACACACACGCACACACACACACACACACACACACACACACGCACACACACACACACACACACACACACACACACACACACACACTCACTCACTCACTCACATCCTGACTACCACATGTGCCGTTCTCCAGAGTCATAATGAAAGTTAATCAGGCAGAGTCTACGGCCCTGGGAACACGGGGAGACACTGTGGTCATTGCTCTGGGACTGGTAAACATTCAACACGTGACAGTGACTTATTTGTTTATTTCGCTATTTGAGTCACGACATACAATAGCTTGAGTCCAAAACGGTCATTTTGGTCAAATGCTGTTGTCAAAACCCTGCGCTGTATGTGATATGAAAACATGACCACAAAAACAATACCAAACATAGCGATGCTATATTTGAGTAAGTCTGAGAAGTTATATTTGTGGAGCCACCAAAAAGGTCACATGCTTTTGTGTGTGTGTGTGTGTGTGTGTGTGTGTGTGTGTGTGTGTGTGTGTGTGCAAACAGGCCCAAACCCTAGACTTTGGGTCAAAGGAGCATTGGGTCAATATCTGTATCACATTAGCTATGCATTTTTGTTATCAGCACAAGATCAACACAGATACAATATAAGTGACTTTAAAACCAGATGTGGTGTGTTGGGAGACGCAGTAAAGGCTGAGGTCCCTAGTGGAAACATATCTAACCCACTGTTGGTTTAACATTTCATTATGACTCTCGTCTCTGCTAATGGCATACTTTAAGTAATTAAGAATGTGTCAAAATTAAACAGTCACTGAAAATCAATATGACTCACTCAATATCAATGTATGACTAAGCTCTGTGTTTGTGTGTGAGAGAGAGAGAGAGAGAGAGAGAGAGAGAGAGAGAGAGTGTGTGTATAGGGTACCACGGTACAGCTGGGCTAGATGGTATGTACAATACTGTAGTGTAGGTTTATGAATTATAATGAAAGGTGGATTATATTTGGCATTAGAAGTGTCTCTTCAGTTGGTCTGTTTGTGTCAGTATCAGTATCAGTATCAGTGAACACAGACAGAGGTACACAGGAAGTCGTGAGCTTAGAATGATAAGGTTCTATCTCCATTTAGGGCAGTTCAGAGATATTGAGCGTCAAAGTTTTTACATTCCATTATGTTTGTGAGATGGAACCTTTGTATTTTATTAAGTACTAACTAAAACATTTAAACATTTTTAAAATAACACCGCACAGGCATTAATAAACACCTAATGGATCAGATTATGTAAAAAACTCAATTTTGACCATAATTTAGATTTAGACATTAGAACCATATCATTCTAATATCACAAAGTGCTTCTTCATGTGTTAGTGTGTGAGTCCCCCAGGCCAACCTGAGCTTGCTGTTGGCTCTGTTGTAGCTGTAGGGAGAGTTGCGTCCGGCCAGGTTGCCTGGGGTCTTGATGACGGACTCCAGAGAGGGGCTCTTCCTCATAAGACTGCTGGGCTTCAAGTCGTCCCCAGAGCCAGAGAACTTTTCTGGGAAACGACATCAGGCGGGACGGGGGTGGGGGTGGGGGTGGGGGTGGGGGCAAGTGATGTGGTTATATATTTGTTGATAACTGGCTTGGCTGCATTAGAGCCACATCATGTGCTGGACCAAAGGTTGCCAAGATTGACCGTTATAGATTGTACAATAATGAATAAAGTTCCTTTATTTAAGCAAGATATGTCTGATATTCACATTGCAATTGTAGCTTCAGTTTTGGCTGTTTTAAAACATGCACTGTTTTTAAAAAAGACGTGTTTGAGTCATTTGTCAGAACAAGGAGTAATGCTACATGCTAGTGTTCTGGTCTGTCACTGTGTGTGGTTCATGAGAGTACACAGAGTTGATTCTGAAGAACTAGTTTCACTCGAGTATGGTGAGCAGCCAGATTTAAGGAGTAAAACCTCACTCATAACGGGAGTTTTACAAAGTTGTGTATTCAGATACAGATACTTGGTGTGTTCCCTACCTGGATGGGAGAAGTCCCCCAGATTAATTCTTTTCTCCAGTGTCTTTGAGAGCGGCTTGATAGATGAATGTCTCTGTAGAGAACAAGACAGGCTTACAACATAATGGACTTTCAGGAGTCTCACCACAGGATGAAGAAAGTGACAATTTAACAAATTAAACGTAAGAGGCCATTAAATTAAGAGGCATATCAGTATTTCTTAACTGTGCATACTCAACATCTTTTACTGGGGACTACAATTCTGAGCAACAAATAGTCGATTAATGTGGCTTGAAGATAAATTCCTAAGATGCATTCATGTTCAGAATAGTCCATACTGAAGAGTATGTAGTCTATATGAAGAGTATATAGTCTATATGAAGAGTCTATATGAAGGGTATGTAGTCTATATGAAGGGTCTATATGAAGAGTATGTAGTCTATATGAAGAGTATGTAGTCTATATGAAGAGTCTATATGAAGGGTATGTAGTCTATATGAAGAGTATATAGTCTATATGAAGGGTCTATATGAAGAGTATGTAGTCTATATGAAGAGTATGTAGTCTATATGAAGAGTCTATATGAAGGGTATGTAGTCTATATGAAGGGTCTATATGAAGGGTATGTAGTCTATATGAAGGGTATGTAGTCTATATGAAGAGTATGCAGTCTATATGAAGAGTATGTAGTCTATATGAAGAGTATGTAGTCTATATGAAGGGTATGTAGTCTATATGAAGAGTATGTAGTCTATATGAAGAGTATGTAGTCTATATGAAGAGTATGTAGTCTATATGAAGAGTCTATATGAAGTGTATGCAGTCTATATGAAGAGTATGTAGTCTATATGAAGAGTATGTAGTCTATATGAAGAGTATGTAGTCTATATGAAGAGTATGTAGTCTATATGAAGAGTATGTAGTCTATATGAAGGGTATGTAGTCTATATGAAGGGTATGTAGTCTATATGAAGAGTATGTAGTCTATATAAAGAGTATGTAGTCTATATGAAGAGTATGTAGTCTATATGAAGAGTCTATATGAAGAGTATGTAGTCTATATGAAGGGTATGTAGTCTATATGAAGAGTATGTAGTCTATATGAAGAGTATTTAGTCTATATGAAGGATATGTAGTCTATATGAAGAGTATGTAGTCTATATGAAGAGTATGTAGTCTATATGAAGAGTATGTAGTCTATATGAAGAGTATGTAGTCTATATGAAGAGTCTATATGAAGGGTATGTAGTCTATATGAAGGGTCTATATGAAGAGTATGTAGTCTATATGAAGAGTATGTAGTCTATATGAAGAGTATGTAGTCTATATGAAGAGTATGTAGTCTATATGTAGAGTATGTAGTCTATATGAAGAGTATGTAGTCTATATGAAGAGTATGTAGTCTATATGAAGAGTGTGTAGTCTATATGAAGAGTATGTAGTCTATATGAAGAGTATGTAGTCTATATGAAGAGTATGTAGTCTATATGAAGAGTATGTAGTCTATATGAAGAGTATGTAGTCTATATGTAGAGTATGTAGTCTATATGAAGAGTATGTAGTCTATATGAAGAGTCTATATGAAGAGTATGTAGTCTATATGAAGGGTCTATATGAAGAGTATGTAGTCTATATGAAGAGTATGTAGTCTATATGAAGGGTCTATATGAAGAGTATGTAGTCTATATGAAGAGTATGTAGTCTATATTAAGAGTATGTAGTCTATATGTAGAGTATGTAGTCTATATGAAGAGTATGTAGTCTATATGAAGAGTATGTAGTCTATATGAAGAGTATGTAGTCTATATGAAGAGTGTGTAGTCTATATGAAGAGTATGTAGTCTATATGAAGAGTATGTAGTCTATATGAAGAGTATGTAGTCTATATGAAGAGTCTATATGAAGAGTATGTAGTCTATATGAAGGGTCTATATGAAGAGTATGTAGTCTATATGAAGGGTATGTAGTCTATATGAAGAGTATGTAGTCTATATGAAGAGTATGTAGTTTATATGAAGAGTATGTAGTCTATATGAAGAGTCTATATGAAGAGTATGTAGTCTATATGAAGGGTATGTAGTCTATATGAAGAGTATGTAGTCTATATGAAGAGTATGTAGTCTATATGAAGGGTATGTAGTCTATATGAAGAGTATGTAGTCTATATGAAGAGTATGTAGTCTATATGAAGAGTGTGTAGTCTATATGAAGATTATATAGTCTATATGAAGAGTATGTAGTCTATATGAAGAGTATGTAGTCTATATGAAGAGTATGTAGTCTATATGAAGAGTATGTAGTCTATATGAAGAGTATGTAGTCTATATGAAGAGTATGTAGTCTATATGAAGAGTCTATATGAAGAGTATGTAGTCTATATGAAGAGTCTATATGAAGAGTATGTAGTCTATATAAGGGGTATGTAGTCTATATGAAGAGTATGTAGTCTATATGAAGGGTATGTAGTCTATATGAAGAGTATGTAGTCTATATGAAGAGTATGTAGTCTATATGAAGAGTCTATATGAAGAGTATGTAGTCTATATGAAGAGTATGTAGTATATATGAAGAGTCTATATGAAGAGTATGTAGTCTATATGAAGAGTCTATATGAAGAGTATATAGTCTATATGAAGGGTATGTAGTCTATATGAAGAGTATGTAGTATATATGAAGAGTATGTAGCCTATATGAAGAGTATGTAGTCTATATGAAGAGTGTGTAGTCTATGAAGATGATATAGTCTATATGAAGAGTATGTAGTCTATATGAAGAGTATGTAGTCTATATGAAGAGTATGTAGTCTATATGAAGAGTATGTAGTCTATATGAAGGGTATGTAGTCTATATGAAGGGTCTATATGAAGAGTATGTAGTCTATATGAAGAGTATGTAGTCTATATGAAGAGTATGTAGTCTATATGAAGAGTATGTAGTCTATATGAAGAGTGTGTAGTCTATATGAAGAGTATGTAGTCTATATGAAGAGTATGTAGTCTATATGAAGGGTCCATATGAAGAGTGTGTAGTCTATATGAAGAGTATGTAGTCTATATGAAGGGTCTATATGAAGAGTGTGTAGTCTATATGAAGGGTCTATATGAAGGGTCTATATGAAGAGTATGTAGTCTATATGAAGAGTATGTAGTCTATATGAAGAGTCTATATGAAGAGTATGTAGTCTATATGAAGGGTATGTAGTCTATATGAAGAGTATGTAGTCTATATGAAGAGTATGTAGTCTATATGAAGGGTATGTAGTCTATATGAAGAGTATGTAGTCTATATGAAGAGTATGTAGTCTATATGAAGAGTGTGTAGTCTATATGAAGATTATATAGTCTATATGAAGAGTATGTAGTCTATATGAAGAGTATGTAGTCTATATGAAGATTATATAGTCTATATGAAGAGTATGTAGTCTATATGAAGAGTATGTAGTCTATATGAAGAGTATGTAGTCTATATGAAGAGTATGTAGTCTATATGAAGGGTATGTAGTCTATATGAAGAGTGTGTAGTCTATATGAAGTGTATGTAGTCTATATGAAGAGTGTGTAGTCTATATGAAGAGTATATAGTCTATATGAAGAGTATGTAGTCTATATGAAGTGTATGTAGTCTATATGAAGGGTATGTAGTCTATATGAAGAGTATGTAGTCTATATGAAGAGTGATTAGTCCATAGTGAAGAGGGCGTGTACCTGGACAGGTGAGACAGCTGCAGCGGGGGCGGTGCGTACAGGTATCCCACTCAGAGGGCTCCGAGGTGAGGACAGCATCTGTACCGTGTGCCCTGGTCCATCTGAAAGGCCCAACATGTTCATGCAGCACATTAACCACCGTGTCTCTGAAGGGCGTTTAATGTTGTCCCTGCCTTAAGGCCAATGCACACGGCGTGCGATTTTGTCGCACGACAACATTCAATTCTCAATTCACACCAATGAATGAATGAATGTGAATGGAGAATCGAATGTTGGCGTGCGACAATATCGCATCGCACGCCATGTGCATTGTCTCATTGGGTCCCATTCAAAACAATGGAATCGAATTCGGCGGTGCGACAAAATCGCACGCCGTGTGCATTGGCCTTTAGTAGAGGAAAACTAGGTTCTATGGATTCTAGCATGTTCTATTCATTATAACGTTTGTTACACCCCAGTTTAGCAATCAGGTTTATCAGCTTAGGGAGCATTCCTGTTGTCTTGCTGCAATATGATTGCTAAGCCAGGCGAAACCTTCCTTATCAGCTGTCTGACATCCTACTAGTAGACACTTTATGAGCATGTTTTTCATATCTCTCCCCAATGATTCAACAGTGAAGCCCCTCCAAAACAAACCCTTTCAACTATGCCTGTGGCCTGAACCTCCCTACTCTGAGCCATAAATCCAGTCATATGAACAGTCATATATCTGACCATATCCTATATCAGCACGTATAGAAATGATACAGTATATCTCCTGGCCATAGCCTGGCAAGCAGCTGTTCTCTTGTTCCAGATACGCTGCTGCTATGGCCCTGCTGTGTGTGTGTGTGGGTGTGTGTGTGTGTGTGTGGGGGGGGGGGGGCAGCGTTGAGCTCACTCTGTACAGCTGTGTCAAAGGACTTGATGAGGGATTTGACGGTGGCTCCGGGCTCCGACGCGGCGTTCCCATTGGTGGGTGGGGGGGGCGGGGCCACGGAGATGCCACACCAGTGAGGACCGCCGTCAGCGTCCGAGAGACCGCCCTGGTCTCCCTGCGGCCTGGGAAACACAACGCAGAAGAGAGCCTCACAGTATTCAGCAGCACCACATACACCAGGAGGAGGGCTGTTAAGAGAGCTTTGTAGGACCAGTGTGTGTTACAGTTTGACATGTCTACAGGATTCACTGTATCTCTGATTCTTATCAACATAATAATCTAACCGGATGTCGTCAGAACAATGGTTAAGACTTTGCTCAATCAATTCTCAGAAGAAAGAGTGTTTACCCACTGCATTGATACCCAATGGTAGACAGGATTCTCTCATTATGTATAACTGCCAGAATATGGATTAATCAATAGCTGATCCATAGCCACCTCCATTTTTTTGGGTTATAGCGCACAATAGTGCCAAAAACACAAGGTTTTCTCCTCCAACTTTGACTTACGGACATTAGATGTTTAGCAGCCGTTAAATAGTATTTATACAACAGTTAGTTCCGACCAAGTCATTTGATTGGACAAGAGGCATTCCATGAGTGCTGATATACAGTATAACAGCACTGGGACTTTTAACTATGTATCACTCCGAAATGACCGTTAATACAAAGTAGCTAGCCTGCAGATGTTTGCATTCAGGTTACTAGGCAACAGTCCAGTTGCGGAACTATTTTTGGTTGATGGAGCCAAAATAAATGATTAAATAAACAAACAAATCATAATCTGTTGTCGCTTATTACTGTTAACTAATACATTGTGCTGTAGAACTGTTGTATAAAAGCAATATCACAGCTGATCCATAGCCACCTCAACATTTTTTTGTTATAGCGCACAATAGTGCCAGAAGCACAAGGTTTTCTCCTCCAACTTTGACTCATGGACATTAGATGTTTAGCAGCCGTTGAATCGTATATATCAATGACTGCAGCAGGACGTGACCTCGGTGGGACTGAGTGAGGGATGTAAGTAGAAGTGTCAGTGATGGATGGGAGAGGGGTGAGAAGTGAGGAATCTGGTGAGGAGGCAGAGCCCAGCTTGTTTGAGTGTGAACTCAACCAAACACACACGAGCAAAAGTCAGACTGGAGTCACTTCATTTTATTAACTTTCCAAAGGACAAAAAAATACAAAATATTTCAACAGACAAACACCTTAACATCTAGCATCATGTCTCTACATAAACAGCATTGTATATTTGATCTGTCACACAGGCAATACACCAGAGTCCAAGTCTTACCAAGAAACTGAAGGAATAAATTAAACAGTCGCACATTCACTGGGTTGTTGAGTAAATGGCCCTGCTGCAGGCAGAGAGAAAGTAAAGTAATTACCACACTGTTACCCCCTTGTCTCTTTGGAGGTGATCTTTTTGGCAACATGAAACAGTACTCGACCCTTAACACCCGCCCCTCTGTATGGTCGAGCACTATGGCTTTTATATGACTGCATGAACGTAATAGTCTTGTCATTAGATAATAATCATAACCTGAGATTCACACGGTGGCAGTTGTAGTCGTAATGGGTAACACGCCAGCACCAGACCTAGGATCTGACTATGTCTACCCTGAAGGAATGGTCGAGGATGAGTTGGGTTTACCTGATGGGGCCGCATTAGAATAAGAGTTCAAACATTCATATCCATCTTTGCAATGGTCGTCAGAAAGACCCGAGAGCGATATGTCTACACTTAAGAGACAATAAAAGACAATTTGAGCGATATGTCTACACTTAAATAGGTCTAAACTTAAGATAAAACTTAAGATAACATGTTATGTTGAATGAGTTTGGAGTGATTTGGAGGCAGGGCTGTAAGTTTCAGGCAGTGAGGACTAATTTGGGCAGTGATCAGCGATTGCTCTCATAGCTTAAAATATTGAACATCAATCACCTGTAGTAGCCCCCTGGTTACAGTATATACACACAACTTTGGACCAGTGCAGTTTGGGGCATACATTGTCAACAGAGTATAATCGCTGTTCCTGACATTTTGTTTTATGATGCCATCTAGTGGTAAATCATCACACCAACACCATACACAGGTGCACATACCCAATGGATATGCATATGGTTGCTTTCTAACTACTACAGAAGTCCAGAGAGGACATATATACACAATAATATTCTCAAGATCACAACTTATTTATGTCATGATCACTGTGTTAACAAGAGTTGTCTTGTCAAGATCACAAGATAAAGTTTAGAAATAGGAATGGACAAAGGTGATGATAGCTTGACACAGCAAGCATGAATGTCCAGTCCAAATAGCAGAATGATGTGTCTCTGTTGTCTCAGACACATTCTGTTCTCTCCTCCAACAAATGAGTTCAGGGACTTCATAGGGCTTTCACACCGGCAGTTCCGAACGCCGGTTCGCGTTCGCGTACCGAAACCTCCGAACGTTGGCGCTGTCTGGCGAAAGATACACTGGTATGAACTGGTATGAACGCGGGCTCGTTCGCCAGACAGCGCCAACGTTCGGAGGTTTCGGTACACGAACGCGAACCGGCGTTCGGAATTGCCGGTGTGAAAGCCCTATGTGTGGTGGGAAACACATTCCATGCCATGCCATCTGAACTGCACCGTATGCAGGTACTTATATGCTTGCTCAATGGGGCACAGTGATACAATAACACTTATTTGATGCACACACTGACTCTCTGCTCTCTCAAAGTGAAATATTGATACATGTATGACACTCAATTTCTGCCTTATCAAAATAAAACCAGATGCACTGATCCACTGTGGCTCTGCCACCTCCAGAATACTGTCAGCTAGCAACGTCATCCACTCCTATTTATAGAGTTCATCTACAGCAAATGATCTTCTTCTTTTTCTTTTGTTATGTACAGAACATGAGATAATTAAGTTGTGATCTTGACATAGCTAGAGTTTTTATTTACATTTCCTCTCTGGACTTTGGTAAACTACAGTACAAGACTACATTTCCATTAATAGCCAAATTTACTTGAAATAACTGATTGTTGGTAATTACTTTAAAAAAACGTAAACACCATCAAACCACTGTGTGAAGTTTTAAGTAACAGATAAGTCACAGTAAACAAACTCAGATTATAATAACTTCAAAAGTGTTTGTTTTGTTTCGCTTTCTGAGTTGTACTTGGCCCATAATGCGGTAATGAAATTGAACTGACATCAAGAATCTGACTCAAAACTGGCAGCTTCTGACATTAAGCAGACTGTTTTGAATTCATAAATCCACAAAAGAATGACCCAAAAAAGATCTTGTTATTGTTTGTTTTCATAACAAATGAATTATGCTTTGAATGAAGCATTAATGACTATTTATCAAGGCAATTTAAGCTTCACAAAGGCACAAAGGCTATCTTAATCAGAGACAGATAGACTTCCAATCACCAGCATCACAAACAGACTGAATTGGCAAAACAACACAAATAAAAATGTGCAGAATTTAAGTTATAATTTCAATAACAAGGATGTGTTAGAAGTTGCAGCCAAGCACTGTTTCACAATAGAGTGGATTAGGTTAAAACAATGACACAGTAAATCAGTTTGACCTGTTGGTTTGGATACATAGTGCATCTATACTGGTCACCCTTGCTTCAAATCAGATTGACATACCACATAACAGTTTGTATGGTAACTGGTAATACTGATAAAAGCAACTGTACAATAACACTGCCTTCAGGTGGTCCTGATGTGGATGGGCTTGTCTATCGGCCCTCTACGGCTGTCTTGGTGTCATAACTGGCTCCAGCACCGAGTCTGAAAAAGAAAAACCAAAGACTGAGAGTCAAGATGAATTGATAAACATACAGAAAATATGACCCTTTTAAAACGCTGTTTAACTTGTCTACCTGTCAACAGTTTATGACCTATTCTGTCTGTGAGTGATGTCATTCGACAGACACTACAGATGTTCTCTCTGCCTCTCTCCATGCGTCTCAACGGGTTAACAGAATCAAACCTGCTTTCAACTTATGCCTACGGACGTCTGACGTCAGTATGCAGTGCTGTCTAGATCAAACGTGTTTGATCAAGCAGATGGTTGCATGAGTATAAAACCGATCATGCTGTGTAGAACAATTCGGCTGAGAAACCCAGACGATTAAGGACGTAATTCACACAGGAAACAGCAGGTGGCGCCAAAGTACACAGAATTAGAGAAGCACATTTTTCTTTCTTCTTTTTTGTTTTTTAGAATCAAGCCAAGCAGACCCCCAGACCCCCCTAAAAATGAAATAACAGACAGCCGAAAGTCTGTGCAGCCAGTCTGACAGAAAGACAGGCAGACAGACAGGCAGACAAGGCCAGACAGAAAAAAACAGACAGACAGGCAGAAAGCAGCTTGAAGCAGTGCAGAGGTAGTCAGGTCTGCAGCTCGGAGCATTCACTCTAAAGCATTCACTGTCAACTCACCTGGGCGTTACTTAAGGAGCCATGTCAGAGCAGAGGGACATCCTTCTGTAGGAGGGGGGCGGGCGTGGCATAGCGGCTAGTCCCGGGTAGGGGGGGGGAAGTCAAGTACTTAAAACGCTCTAAACTTACAGGTCTCAGGTCAGGCAAAAACCTGGATTACACAGTACTGTAGTCACCGGTGAGTTCTATCAGTATTAAGATTGAACCATTGCTGATGTTTCTCATACGTTGGGTCATTGGACCCTGGTTCTGACTAACGGAAGCTGTTCCATCATGACAACTGGGTCAGTGCAGCTGTTGGGTTGACTGCACACTGGCCAGGAGGATAATATAATAATAATAATAATAATAATAATAATAATAGCACTGTAGGCAAACTCATGCAGTCTTTGCCTCATAGTTAGTTAGTTAGCTACCCGCTAACACATAGGGTGTGTGTCTGGCACACACCACTGTCAGCCAGCACACACACTACTGCCACTGCACAACACACACACACACACACACACACACACACACACACACAACCAACGGACACCAACCGTCTTCATCACACACACCGGTCATATCCCTGGCAGGTCGTGGTTCACGTAGAGCGACATGAAACACAACAGCACAGAGGAGCGGTCCTCACGGCCCCTCGTAGGTACCTACTGGAGCTATCGGTTATTTGGAAGAGGACTAACGATTAATCGATTAATCTATATAGTCTGGATCAGAAGGTCCAATGGAACGGTCAGGACGGCGTATTTGGATGAAGCTGGACTATCTAGGTGTCGCTACGCTGCACAGAGAGAACAGCAGGTCTGGGTGAGGTGCGAGGGTGGTGTGTTACTATGTGGTCAGTAGGAGAGACAGACTGAGAGCAGTCAGTTAGGCAGCAGCTCGGGGGAGCAGGACACAGACACACCCTGCAGGAGACAGCCTATCTACCAGCAGGGTTTGCCAAAGCCCCGTGACTCCAAGCTAGTAAGATACTATTTGACTGACTAAACGGTGAATGATATCCTAATTGTCAGCGTTACGGTGTCCATTGGTCTACTAAATTCAACGCACCCCCCCCACCCACCCAAAAACCCCAGCTGAGCATCATAAGCTAGCAAATCTAACTTCTAGGAAGCTTCTTAAAATTAGTATAAGGAACAGATCATAGGGGGTTAAAACGCTAAAAGCTAATAGCTTCCCGATAGCTTCCAAACACGGCCCACAGTATAAAACGATAGAATAAAAACACACACACACACACACAGTCGCACCCCCTCAGTGGGACATGGCAAAGCCCTTAGCAGCAGCTCCAGGAACAGAGGGGTTAGGAGAGAGAGAGAGAGAGAGAGACAGGCTACAGCCCAGTGCTGAGAGGGAGGAGCCAGAGAGAGAGGGACAAAAAAAGAGCTAGTTGGATAAAGGAGAGAGACAGAGAGGAAGGTTACAGAGGAGGGGGGGTGGGGGGGGTACATACCTGATGCCCTGCAGCTGCTCCAGGTTGGAGGTCAGCTTGGCGCTGAGGCCCTGCTCCTCCTGCAGACGCCTCCTCAGGGCCCGGAGCTCCTGCTGCGCCTCCACCTTGATGTCGTTGGCCACGACCACGGCCGTCTGCAGGTCCGCCTGGAACCGCCGCCACTCCTCCGTCTCGTCCTGGGCACTCGCACGCACGCACGCACACACACACGCACACACACACAGAGACGCACAGAGAGACACAGACACACACACAGAGAGACACACAGGGAGACGCACACAGAGAGACACAGACACACACACAGAGAGACACACAGAGACACACAGAGACACAGAGACACACAGAGACACAGAGACACACAGAGACACACACAGAGACATACAGACACACAGACAGACAGACAGACACACAGACACACACACACACACACACACACACCCACACACACACAGAAATGCTCCCAGTTAGGATCGACACATACTGTACTGTATGTCTGGACATCATAGCAACAACAACAGCCATGGTTCCCACCAGAGCAGCAGACAGTCTCAGGTGTGTAGTTAACAGACAGTGTCAGGTGTGTAGGTGTGTAGTTAACAGACAGTGTCAGGTGTGTAGGTGTGTAGTTAACAGACAGTCTCAGGTGTGTAGGTGTGTAGTTAACAGACAGTGTCAGGTGTGTAGGTGTGTAGTGAACAGACAGTGTCAGGTGTGTAGGTGTGTAGTTAACAGACAGTGTCAGGTGTGTAGGTGTGTAGTTAACAGACAGTGTCAGGTGTGTAGGTGTGTAGTTAACAGACAGTGTCAGGTGTGTAGGTGTGTAGTTAACAGACAGTGTCAGGTGTGTAGGTGTGTAGTTAACAGACAGTCTCAGGTGTGTAGGTGTGTAGTTAACAGACAGTGTCAGGTGTGTAGGTGTGTAGTGAACAGACAGTGTCAGGTGTGTAGGTGTGTAGTGAACAGACAGTCTCAGGTGTGTAGGTGTGTAGTTAACAGACAGTGTCAGGTGTGTAGGTGTGTAGTGAACAGACAGTGTCAGGTGTGTAGGTGTGTAGTGAACAGACGGTCTCCTACCTTCATCTGTTTGCTGAGGATCTTCAGCTGTCTCTCCACCTCAGTTTTCTGTTCCTCCAGCTTCTTCACTTGATCTGGGGGGAGAAATATGAATATATAATAAAATAAAAATAATAATATGAATACGGACGTCTTTCAGAAGGCTTCCACCAGGCCTGACAGGCCCAAGAAGAGCCTTGGACAGTGTGACAGTTCAGGGTTCGACAGTAACGTTTGCCTGCTTGCCCGGAGCAAGTAAAACATTCGCCGGGTTTGTTTGCGCGAGCCCAACTGGGTCCTGCTGGATCCTGCTGGATCCTGGATCTGTGTATCGGTGTGCAGGAAGAACAACAGACGGCGCAGGCGCCAGACCAGACTAGATGATCGTGGAGTGAAGATATTATTAAAGCTTGCGATGGGTGATCGACAGGCGCGTATGCTTTAATAATATCTTGCGCAAACAAACCCGGTGAATGTTTTACTTGCTCCGGGCAAGCATTACTGTCGAACCCTGCAGTTGATTGGACACCGCGTCCATCAGTGACAGGTCAACATACAGTCTGTCTGTATCTGTGTACTGTCTCCTATCTACAAGAGGTGCAGGAACATCAGAAATCATACTCAAGCCTCGTGTCGCGACACTATCCAAACAGGTAGTCAAACAGTGAACACAGCAAGTACTCTATCGCTATATCCTCATAACCCGACTGAACAAACAGGCGTGTGCGACGGAGACAGCTGTGCTCATAAAGCGGCGAGCAACAGACGTGGAGAGGAGACGATAGGCCGCGTGGTCTGAGTATGAAGGGCTCGGGTAAGGCATCTTTATAGCCCACTAGTCTGCAGGATCACAGTGTTATCGGTGGAGAGTCCTACCAGAGTCACTTATCTGTCTGTCACTGCAGAGGAGCCTAGCAGCCATGGGTCTCCAACTGACTTTGCCAGCTGTGTGTCTATAGAAGCAATGATCTAAGAATAGGGATCTCTCTCTGTCTCTCTCTCTCAGTCTGCTCGCTCTCTCTCTCTCTCTGTGTCTCTCTCTCTCTCTGTGTGTGTGTGTCTCTCTCTCACTCTGTGTGTGTGTGTGTGTGTCTCTCTCTCTCTCTGTGTGTGTGTGTGTGTGTGTGTCTCTCTCTCTCTCTCTCTTTGTCTGTGTGTGTCTCTCTCTCTCTCTCTCTCTCTCTCTCTCTCTCTCTCTCTCTGTGTGTGTGTCTCTCTCTCTCTCTCTCTCTGTGCCCTACATTTACATTTTTGGCATTTAGCAGACGCCTTATTCCAAAGCGACTTACAATCGATACATTTGACTAAGCAAGTGAATCATCAATCCACCAGTCGTAGCAGGAAGAGTAATCCAGCTCAGGCCAGGGGTCATTGATAGAAGGAAAAACCTTCTCCTGAGGCTGCGTACGTACTCCCCCTCCCTCCCTTCCTCTCTCCCTCCCTCCCTCCCTCTCTGAGGCTGCGTACGTACTCTCCCCCTCCCTCTCTCCCTCCCTCCCTCCCTCCCTCTCTGAGGCTGCATACGTACTCTCCCCCTCCCTCCCTCCCTCCCTCTCTGAGGCTGCATACGTACTCTCCCCCTCCCTCCCTCCCTCCCTCCCTCTCTGAGGCTGCATACGTACTCTCCAGGTCCAGGATGGTCTGGTTGCTGTGGAGCCGGACCGCGCGCTGCTGCTCCACCTGGTCCTCCAGCTCAAAGATGGTCTCCTTCAGGTCCCTGACCTGCGTCTCTGCCTGGTGCATCCTGTCCTCCAGGGTCCTGACGCAGCCGCTGAGCTCCTCCTCCCTCCTCCCCCCGCGCTCCTGCACCTGCTGGCACTCCACCTTGGCCTGGGGGGGGGGAGAGGTCATTACATCATCAAAGCAGGAAGCAGGAAGCATCTTTATGATTTATGGAGAAGGGGCGGGACTAAATAAGTTTGTACTTGTTCTCACCAGTGTTAATTTTGGCAGGCTTTTTTAGTCCAGTCCACAAAAACATTTTAGTCGAGTTTTCGTCGCTGACTACGGCTAGACTCAAATGTTTTGGGGGGTTTTGTGGACTGAAACTGCACTAGAATGTTTTCAGTTTTCATCAACTGGAAACTGGACTGGAACTAAGAACAATGGAGGTGACTTGGTGTGACTAGAACTGGTGTGCATCTTCATCTAAACACCAAAGTCACTCCTTTTCGAATATGTGAAAACATTTTAATAAACTAACTTTATTCTATTCGTTTAGTTTTTTGTTTTCCGTTATATTAATTATTGTTGCTGTATCTTGTTTTGCACATATTTATAATAAACATCTCAATCGACCAATCAGGGATTTCTTTCCATCATGAGCGCCATCTCCTGCGGCCTGCCAGGAGATGGCGCTGTCTCTGTGTCTATAGTCTGGTGTCTGTGTCTATACTCTGGTGTCTGTGTCTATACTGTTGTGTCTGTGCCTATACTCTGGTGTCTGTGTCTATACTGTTGTGTCTGTGTCTATACTGTTGTGTCTGTGCCTATACTCTGGTGTCTGTGCCTATACTCTGGTGTCTGTGCCTATACTCTGGTGTCTGTGTCTATACTGTTGTGTCTGTGTCTATACTGTTGTGTCTGTGCCTATACTCTGGTGTCTGTGCCTATACTCTGGTGTCTGTGTCTATACTGTTGTGTCTGTCTCTATACTGTTGTGTCTGTGCCTATACTGTTGTGTCTGTCTCTATACTGTTGTGTCTGTGCCTATACTGTTGTGTCTGTGCCTATACTGTTGTGTCTGTGTCTATACTGTTGTGTCTGTGCCTATACTGTTGTGTCTGTCTCTATACTGTTGTGTCTGTGCCTATACTGTTGTGTCTGTGCCTATACTGTTGTGTCTGTGCCTATACTCTGGTGTCTGTGTCTATACTGTTGTGTCTGTGCCTATACTGTTGTTTCTGTGTCTATACTGTTGTGTCTGTGCCTATACTCTGGTGTCTGTGTCTATACTGTTGTGTCTGTGCCTATACTGTTGTGTCTGTGTCTATACTGTTGTGTCTGTGTCTATACTGTTGTGTCTGTGCCTATACTGTTGTGTCTGTGCCTATACTGTTGTGTCTGTGCCTATACTCTGGTGTCTGTGTCTATACTGTTGTGTCTGTGTCTATACTGTTGTTTCTGTGTCTATACTGTTGTGTCTGTGTCTATACTGTTGTGTCTGTGCCTATACTGTTGTGTCTGTGCCTATACTGTTGTGTCTGTGTCTATACTGTTGTGTCTGTGTCTATACTGTTGTGTCTGTGTCTATACTGTTGTGTCTGTGCCTATACTGTTGTGTCTGTGCCTATACTGTTGTGTCTGTGCCTATACTGTTGTGTCTGTGTCTATACTGTTGTGTCTGTGCCTATACTGTTGTGTCTGTGTCTATACTGTTGTGTCTGTGTCTATACGGTTGTGTCTGTGTCTAAACTGTTGTGTCTGTGCCTATACTGTTGTGTCTGTGTCTATACTGTTGTGTCTGTGCCTATACTGTTGTGTCTGTGCCTATACTCTGGTGTCTGTGCCTATACTGTTGTGTCTGTGCCTATACTGTTGTGTCTGTGCCTATACTGTTGTGTCTGTGTCTATACTGTTGTGTCTGTGCCTATACTCTGGTGTCTGTGTCTATACTGTTGTGTCTGTGTCTATACTGTTGTGTCTGTGTCTATACTGTTGTGTCTGTGCCTATACTCTGGTGTCTGTGCCTATACTGTTGTGTCTGTGCCTATACTGTTGTGTCTGTGTCTATACTGTTGTGTCTGTGTCTATACTGTTGTGTCTGTGTCTATACGGTTGTGTCTGTGTCTATACTGTTGTGTCTGTGCCTATACTGTTGTGTCTGTGTCTATACTGTTGTGTCTGTGTCTATACTGTTGTGTCTGTGTCTATACTGTTGTGTCTGTGTCTATACTGTTGTGTCTGTGCCTATACTGTTGTGTCTGTGTCTATACTGTTGTGTCTGTGTCTATACTGTTGTGTCTGTGTCTATACTGTTGTGTCTGTGCCTATACTGTTGTGTCTGTGTCTATACTGTTGTGTCTGTGTCTATACTGTTGTGTCTGTGTCTATACTCTGGTGTCTGTGTCTATACTGTTGTGTCTGTGTCTATACTGTTGTGTCTGTGTCTATACTGTTGTGTCTGTGTCTATACTGTTGTGTCTGTGTCCATATGTTGTGTCTGTGCCTATACTCTGGTGTCTGTGTCTATACTATGGTGTCTGTGTCTATACTGTTGTGTCTGTGTCTATACTGTTGTGTCTGTGTCTATACTGTTGTGTCTGTGTCTATACGGTTGTGTCTGTGCCTATACTGTTGTGTCTGTGCCTATACTGCTGTGTCTGTGCCTATACTGTTGTGTCTGTGTCTATACTGTTGTGTCTGTGCCTATACTGTTGTGTCTGTGTCTATACTGTTGTGTCTGTGTCTATATGTTGTGTCTGTGCCTATACTGTTGTGTCTGTGTCTATACTGTTGTGTCTGTGTCTATACTGTTGTGTCTGTGCCTATACTGTTGTGTCTGTGTCTATACTGTTGTGTCTGTGTCTATACTGTTGTGTCTGTGTCTATACTGTTGTGTCTGTGCCTATACTCTGGTGTCTGTGCCTATACTGTTGTGTCTGTGCCTATACTGTTGTGTCTGTGTCTATACTGTTGTGTCTGTGTCTATACTGTTGTGTCTGTGTCTATACTGTTGTGTCTGTGCCTATACTGTTGTGTCTGTGTCTATACTGTTGTGTCTGTGTCTATACTGTTGTGTCTGTGTCTATACTGTTGTGTCTGTGCCTATACTGTTGTGTCTGTGTCTATACGGTTGTGTCTGTGTCTATACTCTGGTGTCTGTGTCTATACTGTTGTGTCTGTGTCTATACTGTTGTGTCTGTGTCTATACTGTTGTGTCTGTGCCTATACTGTTGTGTCTGTGCCTATACTCTGGTGTCTGTGCCTATACTGTTGTGTCTGTGCCTATACTGTTGTGTCTGTGCCTATACTGTTGTGTCTGTGTCTATACTGTTGTGTCTGTGCCTATACTCTGGTGTCTGTGTCTATACTGTTGTGTCTGTGTCTATACTGTTGTGTCTGTGTCTATACTGTTGTGTCTGTGCCTATACTCTGGTGTCTGTGCCTATACTGTTGTGTCTGTGCCTATACTGTTGTGTCTGTGTCTATACTGTTGTGTCTGTGTCTATACGGTTGTGTCTGTGTCTATACTCTGGTGTCTGTGTCTATACTGTTGTGTCTGTTTGTGTCTGTGTCTATACTGTTGTGTCTGTGTCTATACTGTTGTGTCTGTGTCTATACTGTTGTGTCTGTGTCTATACTGTTGTGTCTGTGTCTATACTGTTGTGTCTGTGTCTATACTGTTGTGTCTGTGTCTATACTGTTGTGTCTGTGCCTATACTGTTGTGTCTGTGTCTATACTCTGGTGTCTGTGTCTATACTGTTGTGTCTGTGTCTATACTGTTGTGTCTGTGTCTATACTGTTGTGTCTGTGTCTATACTCTGGTGTCTGTGTCTATACTGTTGTGTCTGTGTCTATACTGTTGTGTCTGTGTCTATACTGTTGTGTCTGTGTCTATACTGTTGTGTCTGTGCCTATACTGTTGTGTCTGTGCCTATACTGTTGTGTCTGTGTCTATACTCTGGTGTCTGTGTCTATACTCTGGTGTCTGTGCCTATACTGTTGTGTCTGTGCCTATACTGTTGTGTATGTGTCTATACTCTGGTGTCTGTGTCTATACTGTTGTGTCTGTGTCTATACTCTGGTGTCTGTGCCTATACTGTTGTGTCTGTGTCTATACTGTTGTGTCTGTGTCTATACTGTTGTGTCTGTGTCTATACTCTGGTGTCTATACGGTTATTTGAACTAGCCTTATTTGAGAAATCAAAAGTCTACTTTCTCAAGTTATGTTTGACAATAGTAGGCAAACGTATTTTTAAAATAATATTTTATTACTGTACTGTTCTGTTTTCTGATTGTGTTGCACTGTTGAATCAGTACATAATCAAAGGGTTACTTAGCCACAAAACCCTCCATCTAAAAAACTAAACGTCATCAAGCTAAGTCCAGAGCATTTTGTCACATCCCTTTAGCTGTATTGTGGTCGCGTGACGTGTAAAAAGGGAAATCATAAAAGCTGTTTGACGTCAGCGCTGCCAGTGTCCACACAGACTCACTGACAGACAGAGCCCAGCTGGAGCCAGCTCCAAAGCCACAGCTGATTATGTCCAACTGGCTGCTGGGTAAACAGGACATACGTGAGGTGACGGATGACTCACTGATTTTTACAGTTCATAGTCTGGAACAGATTTACTTTTACTTCAAGAGCTCAACATAAGGCTCCCTACAGTGCAATACTGGGGTGACGTGTGGGAGTACACACACATACAAGACAATGCTGCCAGACATTCTACAGCAGACAGAATGAGTCTTATATAGAGAGTGACCTGTGTGTGTGTGTGTGTGTGTGTTATACAGAGAGTGACGTGTCGCGGCTGAGGTCATGCAGCAGTTTGGGTCTCACACCCATGTGGCAGAGGCCAGAGCCCTGCGTCATGTGCTGCAGGACGGACCACCCTGTGGTGGGCACACCCCCCTCCGCGTCCTTCAGATATGACATCATAGAGGAGGGGCGGCTGTGGCGCAGGAGGTAGAGCTGCCGTCTACTGATCGCAAGGTTGGCAGATCGGCGGTTCGAGCCCCGGCTGGTCACATGTCGAAGTGTCCTTGGGCAAGACACTGAACTCCAAAATTGCTCCCAGTGAGCAGGCCGGCGCCTTGCATGGCAGCTTGCCGACCATTGGTGTGTGAATGTGTGTGAATGTGTGAATGAGAGACCGTTGTTAAGCGCTTTGGATAAAGGCTTATTATAAGTCAGTCCGTTTAGAGAGGACAGCTGAGCAGGACTCGGGACTCAGGACACACCCCGTGTTCCCATGGACAACCTCAGACAGAACCCTGAACCCACACAGCTCCGGCTGACCACCTCTGTGGTGTCTTGGGGGAGAAAACCAGGGCTCATGCCGTGCCTAGGAGCACATGGAAGTCATCTCAGAGAACATGAGTGGATGAGCTGGGGCGGTCAGGGAGAGAGGGCCTCACACTGACCACTAAGCCGTCTGGGGATGGTGATTATGAAACCATCATGTCACACAAGGTATTTGTGTCCATCTCACACGAATTTGATCCTTTTATTACATCGAACGTAACGGGCCGGGGTACACAAGAGTCCAGTTCTTAGGCTCAGGTTCTCCGACATAATAATAACATCAACGATAATAGAATAAAGTAAAAAAGCCTAAGTAAGGTAGCCTAATTAATCATTTTAAAAAGTTGAATAAGGTAATAAAGTGATGAAGTGATGACTAGGAGAGAGGTGTGTTTGTTTGCTCTTCCACAACAAAGCCTCTCTCTGACATGTTGTAAAGTCTGTCTTTATGTTCTTTATGTTCGGCCCTGAACCAACACACGGCTTTGTCACTAGTAAGCTGCCTGGAGAGGAGCTGGCTGGGCGTGATGGGACAGTAGAGACATGTGGCTTCCCTGGCTGGTTATCCAGACCCACATCTCTGCTGGTTCTGTTCAGTACTACTGGGTCATCTCTGCTGGTTCTGTCCAGTACTGGGTCATCAGCTGAAACAACACAGCCCTCTGACAGCCCTGAGTCAGTATGGCTCACACCTCTCTCAGTACAAAGCTCAGACCTCCTGTATGAATGCAGCTAAGAAGAGGCTGGAAGACGCCCTTTGACAAATAGAGAGAACAGATCTGTGTGTGTGTGTGTGTGTGTGTGTGTGTTTCTGACATTTAGCGTCAGCACAATGTGTCCTAACAGTCACCCTCTTCCACCATCCACAATCACTCTTCTCTGTTCGGTCTGAAACTCTTAATTAAGTTCTGAATTCCAGCATCTCCACAAACCACAAAGCTGTAAAACACTTTGACCACACTGACACACACTGCACCAAACACTGCTGCGGCCTACACTGAATCAGTTAACACTACAACAGCCGTGCCTTTTCTACCTACTATAAGAGCCGCCTCGGGGGTCAAACGACCAGTCTTTACAACGGGAAGCTGCTACTTACATACAACGACCACTAGTTGGCCGTCTTGTAAATTAGCCTGCCTCCTACACAGAAAAACTAGCAAAATAGCTTTATACTAGCTTATCCTGATGTGATTTTGAAAATGTAAGGATACTGGGTGGTAGAACGCACATATCTAGGAAAAGAAGAAAAGAGGTGTCCTGAAATTTGAGTGCAAAGATATAAACAAAGCATTTTTACTCACCGCCCCCGCCTCCCGCCGCGCCTGTCCCCCGGCCTCCGCCTCCCTCTCCAGGAGGCCCTTCAGGCCGTCCCTCTCCTCCCGGAGGGAGCGCACCAGCCCCTGCGCCTCCTGGTGCTCCTGCTCCAGCGCCCGGAGGCTGCCCGTCAGCTGCTGCTGGATGTCCACCAGCTTCTCCCTCTCGAAGCGCGAGCTCTCCACCAGCTCCCCGTGCCTCTGCTCCAGCTCGGCCGCGCGGGCCCGGCCCTCCTCGCCCTGGGCCTGGGCCTGCGCCTGCTCCTGGAGGCGGCCCGCCAGCGCCTCGTTCTTCTGGGCCAGCAGCTCCTGCCGCTCCCTCTGCTGCCCCAGGGAGGTCTGCAGGAGGCCCTTCTCCTCCGCCAGCCGCTCGTTCTCGGCCGTCAGCTCCTGGACCACCTGCTGCTGGTCAGCCAGCTCCTGCAGGGTGGCCTGCAGCTCCTCCGCCGTGCTGTGCTGGCTCTCCTCCATCTTCTGGATCTGCTCCGTCAGGCTCTCCACCGACAGGTCCCTGCTGCACCCCCGCAGGCCCTTCCCCTCCCCCGCCCCGCCCCCGCCGCTGCTCACCGAGTCGGACCGCGAGGGGATCTTCTCGAACTCGGAGGAGTCCGGCGAGGGGGAGCCCTTGGTGACGTCGCTGCCAGAGGAGAGGGAGCGGGCCGCCGCGGGGGCGTCCGAGGGGAGGCCGTTGACGGACAGAGGCGAGCCCTCCAGGGAGAGCAGCTTCTCCTTCAGCGCCTGGTTCTCGTCTCGCAGGGCGGCCAGCTCTCGCTGGAACTTGCCGTTCTTCTCCCTCAGCTCCCCCACCAAAACCTGGGCTTCCGCGGTCTGAGGGGCGCCCTCCGGTGGAGAAGAAGGGGCGCTGCTGGGCGAGGGGGAGGAGGAGGGTTTGCCCTGGCAGCGTTGCAGCTCCATCCTCAGCTTGCTGATCTCAAACTCCTTGGCCTTGGCCTCGGCCAGCAGCTCCTTGACCTGGCACTCCCTCAGGCCCTTCTCTGTGACGTCTGTGTCGGCCTTGGCCTTGACCGCGCCCCGCTGCTGCTTGGCCAGGGTGGCCAGACTGGACGTGCTGGAGCTGGGCACCATCTTCTTGGTGGTGGAGGTCCTCAGCTGGTCCCTCAGGGACACCCGGTCTCTGGTGATGGTGGGGGGGATCTCCCTGGGGGCAGGGATCCCCGACTTCTTGGTTGATGGGATGCCTGGAAGAGAGGAGATCAGACACACGCTCAGTCTGCTGCAGGTTTGAGTTTCAAAAGCATGTAAGTAAAACGTTATTTATACAGCACCCTTCCCAGCACGGATGCACAGGGTGCTTTACCTACAAGAATAAAAAAAACTACTAAAAAGTGCACATTTCAAAACATCAGTGATTAAGAAACAACAAAGGGGACAACATAAACAAAACATAAACAATAACAATAAGAAGGCTATAGGTGACTGCCGGCCTGCCTAAAAAGACGAGTCTTTAGTTGCCGCTTAAAGATTAGTTCTGAGGGAGCGGCTCTCAGGTCAGGGGGGAGGGCGTTCCAAAGTCTTGGGGCCGTCACCTCAAATGCTCTGTCCCCTTTGTTTTTCAGCCTAGTCCTGGGTACGACCAGGAGCTCCTGGGTGGAAACTTAACTGCTGTAACATTATGCAGCCATGGCAGAAATCATCATGGTAGCTTCCAGGTAAATCCCATATAGACAGTATAGAACAGCCAACTGAACCCATGAAATGGCTTTGATGGAGCTGGAGAATTCAACTGGCTTGTATCCTTCAACCTGCAGCATCTGTACACAGGAACCATATGAGCTCCACTGACCAACTTAGGGAAAGATAGTCGCTTATGGAATAGAACACCTGTATGAAATGAGACTAGTGTGCATGTATCTCAATTAAACTGTCTGGTATTAATATTAGAGGACAGTTTTATTGCCATGTCAAATGGAAAAATTAGAAAGTCCAAACTAAGGAACTGACCTAAACTGATGAAAATTATTCTGCTTGTAGTAGGGCGGCATAGCTCAATATCACCACAGCACCACATTGGCTCTTGTATCACAAAATGAACCATGGAGCCATGGGGGAAGTGTTTGTTATACAAACGAGACCATTTCCTACTACTGATTGAAGATCTATTGTGATGCTGAATATGATGCTAGGCGTTCATTGAAACCTCTTCATAAAGGCTTTCTGCTGCGGTGGCAGAGAGGCGGGCACGGCCTCTGTCCCTCTGTGCTGCCGTCATTAAATCCCCGGGGTGTGTGTGTGTGTATGTTATGTAGTGTCTGGTGTGTGTGTGTTATGTAGTGTCTGGTGTGTGTGTGTGTGTTATGTAGTGTCTGGTGTGTCTATTATGTAGTGTCTGGTGTGTGTGTGTGTGTGTGTGTGTGTGTGTGTGTTGGCTCTTGACTGACTCCAGCTCTGGCATTTCCAGACCTCTCTCAGAAATGAAGAGCGTTTATCGAACCCCCACGTGAGCAGGGCGCCCGCCTGAAAGCTTTTATTGTTTGTTTCGAAATAATCAGCAAACAGCAACATAGACACAGGGGGGGTCTTGTTTCCGCGGATGACAATGGTCCCCAGCACGTGGAACGTTCCAGCACAAAGCAGGCCATCAGGGGGGAGACACAAAGAGAGCGCTGTGTTTGTAACACACTGGCTGTAATCAAACCCAGAGGGCACAGCCTGGGCACACAGATAGGGCTGGGCACTTAACACACACACACACACACACACACACACACACACACACACACCAGACACTACATAACACACACACACACACACACACACACACACACACACACACACAGCCTAGTTTCATTTCAAATGGAAATCCTGCGCCCCACGGGGCTCTTAAAGCGCTCTTCCATTGATGGCCACTTTGCAGAGACTATCACCTCATTGTACTGACTGGCAAGTCTGTCTCTGCCTGCCAAGCCTGGCACAGTCTCTGGGGTGCACCAGGGTTTAGCATTCTCTAAGTGGGGCCCTGAGGATGAAAGGGAGAGCACAGAGGAAAGAGAGGAAAGGCTACAGAGAACAAAAGAAGCAGACACACAACTTTATCAACGCTGAGCTGAATACAGCCAGAGACACGCTGGTTGTTCTTGCGTTCCAGAATAACATCATAAATTGTTACTCGAATGGCAATAAAATGCATAGCAGTTCCAGTAAAAATGAAACATCAAATGTTCTAGGAATATCAGGACAGTTGTGTGGACACTATGGTTTGGCCTTCGGTCCAAATAGGCCTCAATACGAATAACTGAACTTAACCACTGAGTGAGAGCGAGCAAAGCCAGTCGGTTCAATTGCAATTAACCAACTTTGATTCTGCTGACTGTCCCAGTGGACAAGCCTCTGGGCTACCAAGACCCCTGACATGAAACATCTAGAAGCTTCTCTGTAAGACCCCTGACATTAAACATCTAGAAGCTTCTCTCCGCAGATCCCTGACATTAAACATCTAGAAGCTTCTCTCTCTAAGACCCCTGACATTAAACATCTAGAAGCTTCTCTCTGTAAGACCCCTGACATGAAACATCTAGAAGCTTCTCTCTGTAAGACCCCTGACATTAAACATCTAGAATGGCTTCTCTCTGTAAGACCCCTGACATTAAACATCTAGAATGGCTTCTCTCCGCAGATCCCTGACATTAAACATCTAGAAGCTCCTCTCTGCTTCTCACAGCAGATGCATCCATCATAGGCAGAAGGAGGTCATGCACAGCCTTAATTATGCATTATCACATGGAGGGTTTAACTACACTTCCACTGAACAAAGACTGGGACTGGGCGCATTATACTTGTACAGAGACAGAGACAGACACAGTCACACACACACACACACACACACACACACACACACACACACACACACACTGCCGCCACTCCTCCGTCTCGTCCTGTGCACAGACACACACAGACACAGACACAGACACAGACACAGACACACACAGACACACACAGACACACACACACAGTTAACGGCCCATTCACATCTCAAAGCAGCATATAGACCTCATGAGACACATTTATGTCTTGTTCTTATTACCTAGGGCAGGTGAACAAATGATCCTTGCAGCGCAGAGAGAGAGAGACAGAGAGAGAGAAAGCGAGAGAGAGCGAGAGAGAGAGAGAAAGCGAGAGAGACAAACAGACAGAGACACACACATACGCACACAGAGGTGGATATGTTAAAGATCAGGCCTTTTCCATTAGGATGACTAATGCTTGGGGTGAGGGACTCTGGGACATCCCCCATGTTCTCCTCTTACTCACGGCAAAGTGAATAAACCCCCATATAGATCGCATGAACTCACTCCTCTTTAACAACATCACCTCTCTCCCGCCATGACATCACTACGACTTGTCCCTGCGCCCAGAGTGACATCAACCTGTGTGCGAGCGGCTAACACGTGAACGTTACAACGTTAGCTGACAGAGTTACTGGAACACAGACTTTTAGCTACACAAGACGATCTCACAAGACAAAGGCCCAACAATGGAGCCCCTCTCTTCCCCAGGGCTACTGTAGCCAAACCTAGCATGGCTTAGTGGCAGCGTCACATGGAGAGGCCAGCAGTGATAGATTGATTCTAGTGCCTCAGTTGGGCACAGCTTCAAGGCCGGGACGGAGCAGCTGCTGAACGGGAATCATTTAATCTCATCCCGATCACACAAACACGCTAGGCTGGCCGTCTCAAAGGCTGTTACTGCCAGGAGAGTAAGCTGTAATCACATATGAACCGGACTGAAACATGAGGGGAGGAGGCGGTTGAGTAAACATTTGGGGGATAACCGCAAAATCGTCTGTCCAAACAATACTTCTTAGAGTGCGCATTGCAGACGTATATTAAGACTAGTTCCATACTGCACTGTGTACATAAGAAAAGCATATCTGTAAGTCTGCTTCAATGACCCGACACCCATGATGGTATCTATAAAACACAAAGAGTTATTCCTTATTGATTATAGCCACCATACATTAAATCAAGCCCTTTCATAGTTTAAAAAGACGTCCAAATAAAGCAAAAACAAGACAAGCAGTGAGTTAATTAAATTAATAGATTGACACTTAGATTTAGATTTAGTAATCTAAAAATGTATTAGACCCCTATACTTTATTTTATTTTTTGTTTCTTTTTATTTTACTACTCAATCTTTTCAGTTTGTAAAGCGTCTTTGAGTGTCTAGAAAAGCAAAGCGCTATATATGTCTAATGTATTATTATTGTTATTATTATTATTATTATTATTATTAATTGCCAAGAGAAACTATTTCATACCCTCAATTGGGACCAAAGCGTCCGAGCCGTTGACAGACAACACCCCAACTCTCTATTTTTAGGGGCTACTGACAGGAGAAAGAGAGAGGAAGAGTGAGAGTGAGGGGGGAGGGGGGGAGAATGTTCTCTCAATCTTAATTTAATGTAGTCTTCCATGTTGGACATCTCAGCTCCCAGTCCATTCACATGCAGCTGTGGGAAGCTCTGAATCGGCCCCCAGTAGGGGGGTCTGGAGCGGAGCAGAGGTACCTCCCCCACCTCCCCCGTTCTAACAGACAATAAATCCTCCCACAGTCTCTCATTGATAGCGAGAGTAAATAATGTGAATCACAAGCTTTGGAGAGAGAGAGAGAGAGAGAGAGAGAGAGAGAGAGAGAGAGAGAGAGAGAGAGAGAGAGAGAGAGGAACACCGCTGCCAAACGGAACGGCTCTCTGTCATGAAGGCTCTCTTTCATGTGAAGAACAAGGGGGAGATAACATTTGGTGACGCAGGGTTCTGGTGCTGAAAGCCCGGCTTTTCTCAACTGGTAAGAAAGTAAAAGTTCCCAGTTCTGAATCACGAAAAAGCCTAATCATTTCCTGATAAGGGTTGTTTGGGATGTGAAGCCACAGCAGGAAGGTTTGGCTTGCAGGCGGCCAAACCACGCTGACGGAGATCGCCAACATCAACAAGCCTGACCAAAATTATTAACTCCAAACACAACGTTTAACTTCTAATGCCGCTCCATGTTTCTAAACAGAATGTTGCTGACACGGCCAGAACACCTACACATACGTACTTCTCTAATCACCTTAAATCATCTTGGCTTAGACGATTGTTGTGCTTCCATTAAATCATAGTTTAATTCATAACACAGCCTCTGTCTTCTCATAATCCAAGACTCACTCACTTACTCAGCGGTGACTGACTTCCTCTCATCTCAATAATGCACTATGTTGGCGGTATCTATCTCTTTAATGAAGATGAGGTTTCACATCCCAGCAGCAGCAGGGGAAATGTGGCTGGCCAGAGTCCAGCGTCACCCAGCCAGCAGCCAGAAGGTAAGAGAGCATTGTGAACGCAGCCGTCTTCAATTTACAGCACAGGGAGGCTATGAGGGGGGGCGATAACGGATTAATGACTGGAGCCAGTCAAGTGTCAAGAGTGTTGGCATCTGAGATGACATAGGGACACAGAAGCTTCAATGTCTCCTCCTCCTCCCCTCCTCTTAACCCCCCCCCTCCCCCTCTGGAGTTCCAGGAAGGGCAGTGTAATGTTTTCCAGTAAGGTGGATGTGGGGGGTACAGACCGAAATAATATCAGCCTTTCTGTCTGGGTTTCCTGTTGTCCAGCCACTGGGACAGGACAGGACAGGATGGGGGGGCTGTGGCTCGGGGGGGCATTCCACTCCTCTTACTAGTGCGGAAGAGAGAGAGGGATACCAGAGGGAAGAGAGAGAAGAGAGAGAGCGATAGCAGAGTTTCCGTGTGCGTCACAGTGACCGAGCGTGGACGGCCACTGTCAGGCCAGGCAGCAGCAACAACATCCCAGTCCAGGGAACTCATCACCTGGCAAACATCACATAACAATCAACACCATCCTCCTGTCTCTGTTGTAGCCACACTAGACAGACACTAAGCTTATTTTGACCATACTGTCCAAAATAACTGGTTATAAAGGTTGTTTCTCCGATCACTGTCTGGACAGATATTCCAGTATGGTTTGTAAACCATAAAAGACGCTCCAGATGTCCACTGGCTGAACTTCTATCTCTCGGCCCGTGTCTCAGATCCCAGACACCTGGTCAGAAGCGAGACGTGACGTCATGTGGAGGGGGTGTGTCATTCGAGATCTGCAGATCAGACCCTAACCCTAACCCTTACCAGGGTTACCAGACACATGGTATGGCCCTAGCAGCGTGGGATGTAGAGGCATTCCCTGTTAATGGAGGATTTCAGTAAGCGCCTCCATTTCCCGTAGACGACATTTATCTTTAGGAGGCATGTCAATGGAAAGGGATCTGCTGAGTCCACTGTGAAGGGCAGGGTAGGTGTATTGGCCAGGGACAGTGAGGTGTGTGAATCAGGTAAAGGTCCAGGGTGGTCTGAGACAGGACAGACAGGGAGCAGAGCGGAAGCTTTGAGTGGAAGCTTTTGTTCTGTGGCAGTTTCCAGAGGATTTTAGGAAACAACTGCATTGGGGATTTGAGAGGATATAGAGTATTTACTTATTTACTGATAAATCCAGTATCTGATGGCCAGATCCTGAAACCTAACAAACCCTTCCCATGTTAATTATTTCTGAATTCCAGCAAATCTTACATGTCGCTTGGGGGATTACTACATATGAGATGTAGAATAAGATTCTAGAGAGGAATGATAAAAATCAAGCTCAGATCACATGTTCTCTCCCATTCTCTACTTCAGCAGATATCCACATTGCTGCCAGACCTTAGGGTCAAAGGTTACTTGCTTCCAAAGAACCACAGAGAAGTGGTGGTGTACCTACCTGACCATTGGGAATATATACTGTAGGTATCCTATGGTGGTACCTCCTGTAGTAGTACAGTGTGTATACTGTGGATCAACAAGAAGCTTGAGTAATACTTTCCTGGGAAATCTAAGTCTTTCAAAGAGGATTTGAGGATTGTGTTTACTAATTTGACAGTATTTATGTGAACTTCAGTGAAAGCTAGCAGTGGGTTTGGCATGTCTGGCTGTGAGGGATAAGTGGGATTTGTGAGGATGAGTCAGCCCATTTACCATGTGAGGAGAGAGGATGAGTCAGCCCATTGACCATGTGAGGAGAGAGGATGGAATCTGTCACGTCTGTCTGAGGTGATATGTGACAGCAGCTGGTGAAGGCAGGAACAAGTAGGCAACTGACCAAAATGTTCAGACTTTTATTCTGAAAGATGTAAATACTTTTCGGTGAGTAATCCCCTCTACTACCTAGTTAGTGTAGAGTAGTGGGGATTACTCACCGAATCCATTGCACTGCAATGTTTTGACTAGCGAGTGTGTCATTGATTTTTCAACAACGTTGAAATGTATTTACATTTTTCCCGAATAAAAGTCGGAACATTTTGATTGGTTGCCGTCTCGTTCCTGCTTTCACCAGCTGCTGTCACATATTTCCCCTCCTGGGACTTGCCAATAATCATGTATATAAATAAGAGTAAGAAAAAAAGAATAGATGGGCTTTGGCTGGGCTGGGTGGAGGCTGTCAATTCTGCGGTTGTAGCGGGAAAACTGCCCATCAAAAGGCTGACTCATTCATGTGGCTGATATTCTGACTTGTGATTGGTTAGAAAGTGCACCGTACATAGCATATACATTAGAAAAGCCATTACTTGATTACACAGGGTGGGGTGGTGCTGCTGTGCTGGAACAGAAAGCCCCCCCCCCCAGACCAGAACCAAGAGCAGCAGGGAAGGAAGAACAGCGCCTAGGGCTAGTATCCCCAACATCCACTGTAAGCAGTGAAAAACCCCATGCTCATGTGTTCCTGTGGCCAAATCATTAAGGGTTCTCTACTGTCAGCAGGTGGTATATCCATCATCACATACTGCTGAGGGGAACTACCCTAGCAGGTGAAATGCTGCACCGTGGAAACACAACTTCAACCCCAAAGGTTTCCCAGCTTCTGTCTGAGACAGTGAACTGCATGATGGGATTTAACCAATGATGGGAGTTGGCAAGCTGCCAGCAGTCCAGTCTATTACATTAACATGATGAAGTTAGGGGTGATCCCTTTGATGGTACTGTATGCACTAATCTAATGTGCATGCTAATAATGAAGCAATCTAGTAGTAGATGAACTCTGATGAACTCTGCTTTAATAAGGTCAGTTCTACCTCAGCATCTGTTTGTTCAGGGCAGCAGAGCAGAAGGACGTCACATGGTAGACCAGGAGATTTGTCCAGAAAGGGTTAAGAGGGACAGCGGATCACAGAGACGGGCCAGATCAGATGCCAAAGGTAAACAAGTTAACAAGTTAATCTAACTGTAGATTAATCACAGCCCACAGAGAGGATGGCGGATCAGTGGACAACTCCTCGAGGGTTAGATAAGGTTACAGAAAATGTAACTAAGGCTACACAAGAAAATAAAAACAAACAAACAACCTAGACAACATTTCAATTCAAAGCTCATGCTTATCTTGACTATATTTTTGGATTCTCACGCTCGGTTCTGAGAGAGTTTCGACGAGGACGGTACATCCAACTATGGGCGAGGTAAGTTCAACTAATTGCAATAAGATACATTGACCTTTTCTCTCAATCTCTCATTCTTTTCATGTCAGTCTCATGACCCAACGGGTAATGTGGTGGGGAGAACACTTTGTTGTTGTTTTTAGAATCCCAGACTGCCCCTTTAACAAGAAAGCTAAACAAAACGTAGTGTCCAGTAATATCAATGAAGGTATCATGACAATATGTTCAAAACATTTAGGTGTCTGATATTTTTTTACAAGACTAACAAGTTCATCGAAGGAGACATTTGGATGTTTACAGAGAACAGAAACACTGATGGACACTGATGGTGTTGACCCTGGCAGCGGCTCTGCTAACAGTACAGCACACACACACACACACACACACACACACACACACACACACACACACACACACACACACACACACACACACACACACACACACACACACACACACACACACACACACACACACACACACACACACACACACACACACACACACACACACACACACACACACACACACACACACACACACACACACACACACACACACACACACACACACACACACACACACACACACACACACACACACACACACACACACACACACACACACACACACACACACACACACACACACACACACACACACACACACACACACACACACACACACACACACACACACACACACACACACACACACACACACACACACACACACACACACACACACACACACACACACACACACACACACACACACAGCACACAGCACACAGCACACACAGCACACACAAACCTCCCGAGGAGATGTTTGCTTTGATATGCCTCATGCACATAATTACAGACGTGTTGTTCAGACTGGGATGTTTACATGGTGAACCCGACCCAAAGTGTTTGTTGGAGTTTCAATGTTCTCCATAGAACCAGCTACTCTGATGTTCTGGTCAGACCAGAGAGACATTATTTATGTTGCTTTGATGTCTTTGTTGATGTCCATGTTGCAACACACACAAACAGGACATTTGAACAGGACACAACACACCTCGCTTGGCAAACACCACAGCACATAGAATAGCCTGTGAGTGTACAGCACCGGCTGCTCCCTGTGAGTGTACAGCACCGGCTGCTCCCTGCTAGCTGCTGTGGAAAGCCTGAGTGGTGTGACTTCCTCCCTGGGTTCCAGGCGTCCACATAGAGGGAGACTCCTCTCCTCCTCTCCTCCTCTCCTCCCCTCCTCCTCTCCTCCTCTCCTCCTCTCCTCCTCTCCTCCCCTCCTCCTCTCCTCCTCTCCTCCTCTCCTCCTCTCCTCCTCTCCTCCCCTCCTCCTCTCCTCCTCTCCTCCTCTCCTCCTCTCCTCCTCTCCTCGGCCGGTTTCCTCATGTTGTTGGTCTCTGCTGAGATCCTCTCTGCTCTCCACTCTGCTGACGCTGCGCATTCCCCCTCGTCTCTCCACATCAGTACATGTTTTTGCTCACGCTCATTGTGTCACGGTCTGCTTTCAGCTCTTGAGGAGTGTCGACCAGGTGCAACAGATCTCTACAGAACCCACTGACATCCCACTGAAGCAGACAGTTATCCACTTCAAGATATAAACTTCTCACTGAACGATTCCCGGCTGTCGATGTCAAGACGAGCGTCTTATCTCACAGAGGCTCATTTTCTTTTCTTTTTTAAAGTTATTCTTTCTGAGTAGGGCAGTCCCACACATATTTGTCATTTTATTGGACAGATACAGTGAAGAGAGACAGGAAAGTAAGGAGAAGAAGGGAGAGAGAGGGCATGTCAGCAGGGCATGGGGCCGGATTCGAACCCATGCCGACACGGGCATATGTGTGCGCTGTAGACCGCGGTAGCTAGACCACCGGGCCACCCCAGACAACCAGAGGCTCATTTTCAACTGAGAATTCGGGGAATGAGACCAGTGGGAAACCATGGGGTCTCTCTAAGTGTGTGAATCTTTTCCGAGGCTCCTCATAATGCAACCACACGCATCCAGTGGTCTGAGCAACTTTCCCTGAGTTATTCAGAGAGACACACAGTACGGTTAATGGTTGGAGGCATCCCTCCCAGTGACACGATGGAATGTGAGAGACAATGGTCCGCATGTAGGAGAGCAGGTCGAGCTGTCAAGGGCGGCGTGTGAAATGTGCTGACGAGGACGAGGCACAGCCTCACCTGAGAACACAGCCACAACATGTTTACGCCCGGTCGCAGGTGAGCACTTTGCATAACCTGTACACACACTTACAGTACGATCACGATCCTAGAAGAGCCGCAGAGACACAAAGGCGTGTGTACACTCGCCACACATGTTACAACAAAATACCCACCCACATATAAAAGAACTAATCCTAGATTGAGTGTGGCACATAAATCAACTGGCCTAAACTACAGTGAAACCGAGAAAGAAATCGGGACTTTTATCATGTCTGTGTAAAAGTAAGCAATGTACCATGAGAGGAAGGGGTTTGTGGAGACATTTACCACTGGTAGAGGGCTGTGGATAACCCTGTACCAGTGGTAAATGAGTCCACAACCCCCGCCCTCGAATGGTAAATCGCTTTTCTACAACAGCCACCACATAATACAAAAAATACACAGTTGTAACATTAAATTCATGTATTTACAATCATTAATCGTTTCAGAATACATATATCCTTCCGCACACAGAATATAGTCCCATAAACCAGATCAACGATTGCATTGTAGGTCAGCCCAGGTGTTCTTAATCCGATTGATTGGGAGGCGCATTGATACTGGAAATGCGGTCTGAACAGTGGGTTGTTGGGGGATTTACCACTGTTCTAGCCAATCAGGATCCAGTATCCAAACATGCTGTTGTAGAAATGGTGATTTCCCAGGGGAACTACGGGAATGCCTCGAAGGTGTCTGATAAACAAGCGTATTATCACAGTCTGATGTTTTGTGTCGCACACTGTAGACATAAAAAAAAAATTTAACTCATGTTTTTCATTTTATTGACAGATACAGTAGAGATTTAGACAGGAAGGATGGGTGAGAGAGAGGAGGGATGACATGCAGGATATGTCCCCGGGGATCGAACCGGGGACCCTGCGGTTACATGGTCAACGCTTAACCCGCTACGCCACCTAAGCGCCCCTACACTGTAGACTTCTTGGTTGAGAAATCTTTCATCCAAGCCCGTTGTGTCCTCAGAAAGGAGCCAGCGCTGTGGAACATCTCTCTCCCCTCACTCAACCTCCCCGTGCCCAAGAGTGAGCAGAGACAACAAACAACTCTGTTGCTCCAATGACCACCACTGTTATTACTGCATTGGTATCACGCAACCCCCCCCCCCCCCCCCCCCAGTACTATCAAACCCTCCTTCCTCAACAGCTTTCTCAACACTTTGGCAGCTTTTCTCGGCATTACCACGACCTCCAAACATCCCGACTACGCTGTGTGAGAAAACCACAGGAGCGCGTAGCTAACTATCCTTTTTTGACCATGTGAAACTCTCCAGCCCCTCTCTCTCTCTCTCTCTCTGTCTCTCCTACTCCACGTCTCACCTCACCGGACAAACATCTGGGCTCTGGCCCGGGTTCCTTTTGGTTCTGCTGCCCTCTCCTCGCCTCCAGACAGCTCTGACTGGAGTCCATGCTGAAAATAGGCCCTGCAAAGCCATATTTCACTGATAAGGTCATCAGAGAATCTGCTAAGCCTAGGCACTGGGCTGCTCTCCCAGCCTGGCTGGCGGAGGGGGGAGAGGGGAGCCGTGGTGTGATACAGAACTCTGTGTATCTCCGCCCAGACGGCGGTATGAACTCCTTATCCTTCAACTAACAGATAACAGGATTCATTAAATATGAATGAGTTCCCTTTCTTCCCACGTGTGTTTGCCTACCCACCTACACCAGCAGCTATGTTATTCCACTCTGCGCTCCGGTCCCTATCTCAGACACACCACAGCTGTCCTGATACAAGGTGATTCATTATCCAGGAAGTGGAATGTGTTCCAGTGTCTCATAAAGGTCAGAAATCAAGTTAGAACAAAAGTTGTATTAGACAGCAATGATATCAGTGTTCAGTGCATCAGCACCGAAAACATGCCTCCATGAGAAAAAAAAGTTGAAATGTTCCTCTATCCGTGGTCAAATCCTCTCTCTCTCGTCGACTGCTTTAGCTCCCTGATGGCCAGGGAAGAACGACGATGAAAAATGAACTCGATTTAACGATCGATTCTCATTTGCTGCACAGAGGCTCCTTGAATAGGACAGGCGGGGGAGGTTTGAGAATAATAATAGCCTGATCAATTATTATAAATAAATATTACAGTGGACCGCATCCATTCATAATAAGGTTCTATGGGATTTAATAGCGAGTCCAAAACAAGTGTAAATCACACTCTCTAGTTGGACCTGGAAGCTGTTTGGATGGCTGAACCAGTCAGTTTAAAGGACAGAAGACCACTCGTGACGACTATGATATGATAATTAAGCAATATCACACTCAGCATGACCTCGAGTGTGATATTGCTTTTATACAACAGTTCTACAGCGCAATTTATTAGTTGACAGTAATAAGTGACAATAATATATGATTTGTTTGTTTATTTAATCATTTATTTTGGCTCCGTCATCAAAAAATAGTTCCGCAACTGGACTGTTGCCTAGTAACCTGAACACAAACATCTGCAGGCTAGCTACTTTTTATTAAAGGTCATTTCGGAGTGATACATATAATTAAAAGTCCCAGTGCTGTTATACTGTATATCAGCACTCATGGAATGCCTCTTGTCCAATCAAATTACTTGGTCGGAACTAACTGTTGTATAATTAAATCTGACAGAATTTGTCTAATGATATCCTAGATAAAGCAGACATTTAGAGGGAGGTAGTTTACATTCAGCCATTGGCCTGGTCCTGGTCACTGTAGTTACTGTCCTGAACAACCACCAGACCTCACTTCCCCTGTAACCTGCTATGGCTCCAAACATATTCATTGGTAATTGTCTTCATTATAAACCTGCCATATCATGTCGTATATGACTGCACAGAGAATTGTAATCGCTTCTCGGAGTCGGCACTGGTGAAGTTTGTCCTTTATGCGACCCTTAGGTGATAAAAGACAATGACAGACAGGGTAACAGAT
>NC_137693.1:15085035-15137535 GCF_963989245.1 Nansenia antarctica | reverse complement strand
AGAGACAGGACCCCTCAATGGGGCTCAGTGGGGACAGGCAGGGGACCCCCCAGGACCCCATGTTCCCTGTCCCTCCACAGGCCCAGGCTGCTGTCTGGGCACGTCCACCTCAGACAGCCAGCCGCGCCGCTCTAGGTCCCCCTCTGAACCCTCCTCCTCCCCCCATCCCTCACTCTGACAGCCAGCGCACCCACATCATCCATCACACACTCAGGGCAGCGCAGCTGGCCAGGTAGAGACGCGCCTCCTCAGAGTTGTCATATCAGACCTATAACGAGCCGCGCGCATGTTGAGATGATGGAGCTCCTCGGCTGACGAATGAAGAGGAGAATCTCCTGATGCGTCTGGAGCAGCAACACATATGGTGGAGAACTGAGGGTGTCTCTCCTCCATCAGTCACTGCCAGAACCCAGGCTGAGAAGCAGCGTCTAGAAGCATCTAGCAGCAGACACGTGGGAGGTTCTGCCTGATGATAGTCCTCATAAATGATATGGCAAAAAACTAAAATTTCAACTATAACAGTACTATTCACCACTGAGAGAGGGTGAGGCAGTTGAGACCTCTTCACCCCCTCCCACTAACCCCCCTGTACAGTACCTCTACTGTCAAAAAATAAATAAATGTAATTACATTTAAAAAGTAATCCTTCCTTCCTTCTTCTAGCATTGTAACTGCCAATCGTATGATGACTGATGTATAGATGATTCACTTACTTTAACAAAATGTGCTTGTCGTAAGGCGCTTTGGTCAAAAGCGTCTGCTAAATGTCTAAAATGTCAATGTAATAATACATTAGACTTATAAAGCGCTTTTCTAGACACTCAAAAGATCGAATAGTAATAATAAAAAGAAACAAAAGGTAAATAGAAGAAAGTATAGGGGCCTAATTAAGGTAGTGCTGGGGACACATGGGGAGGAGAGGGGGAGAGGGTTAACTGGTGAAGGCGAGCTTGAAGAGGTGGGTTTTGAGGGCCTGTTTAAACGTTGGCAGGGTGTTGGCCTGTCTGATGTGGTTGGGGAGGAGGGCGTTCCAGAGGGACGGGGCTGCGGCTGAAAAGGCCCCATCACCCCAGGTCCGGGGTAATGTAAATGTAGACCTAAACAGCTATGCCTGGCCGAGCTACTGTAATTAACGACCTGTTCCTGTTTACAACAAGTGAAATATCTCTCAGTGGGTTCTTAATGAAATGGAACTGGGAGGTATGTAGTGGTCAGGGTGGCATGTGTGAAGTCCTCATCAACCTAAGTTGGTCGTGGTGATTCATAGTGTAGGGAACTCCTAATGACCGGGACATACTGGGCATGCCAGGGCTTCTGACCATGTGACTGCCTAGAGGGGTCCGTCTGTCATCAGAATAGCATCTTTGTCCTCTGGGACACGGCCATGCCACTGAAGTTACAGGTCCCTTTGTGGATAAAATACTCGAACTAGAAAGATAAGTTCTAGATGAAAATGTGTGGGCTTGCAAAGTTTTATTTTGGTAGTGGAAACATTAGAAAGATGGTTTGGAAGACAGATAATTAGATGGGTAGTTGAAATAAAGTGAGATTGTAGGATGGACGAAAAGTAGATGGTCAGAGGGTAGCATATAGGCAGATAGATGAGAAAAGGTTAGGTAGATAAATAGATAGATACACTGAGCAAAAATATAACACTCCAATTTTTCATGAGTTGAAATCAGATCTATGACTTTTTCTATGTACACAAAAGACCTATTTCTCTCAGATGTGTTTAAATCTTGTGTTAATGAGCACTTCTCCTTTGCCGAGATAATCCATCCACCTGACAGGTGTGGCATATCCAGATGCTGATTAGACAGCATGATCATTGTGCCGTAGGCTGATCACAGTAAAAGGCCACTCTAAAATGTGCAGTTTACTAAGCCCACTAATATTAAACTCTCTGGTGAATGTTGTTTTTCCTATATGAGTATTGATCATAGGTTAGAAATCTTATGTGAAGAAAAAAATATGTCAAGGCAAGGAAACTGTGCCCTTAGTGCAGTGTTAATTTTTCTTAGTTCCAGTCCAGTTCCAGTTGATGAAAACTGAAAACATTGATTCAGTGCAGTCAAAAGAGTTTTTGTGGACTGAGAATGCACTGGAATGTTTTCAGTAGAAAAATGGAGGTGACTAGAACTGGTGTGTATCTTCATCTAAACACCAAAGACTAAGTGACTAAAAAGCCTGACAAAATTAACACTGCCTTAGTGACACACCACTCAACCTTCAAACAGCCTAACCAGTGCAGTGACTAAACATGAACATAAGCAGGTCTGAAAGCAGCATCCGGCCATGAACTCTTCATGTCTGAGTTCACCCCCCCCCAGGGCAGATAAAGGTGTTATTTATAGAGGACACGTTGAGGATGCTCTGCTCTGTCTCCTCTCCTCCCCTCATGCTCCTCTGGACGTCCTCCCCAGTGAAAGGCACATTTAAATATTGATGAAGAGCCTAAATAAGTCATGTGTACGTGGCTGTGTGTTAACCCCTCGTCTGACAGCACAGCATGGAGGGTGTGCCGTTGGCTGTCAGCGCTATGGGAGGTGCTCTGTCACTCAGACCTGGTGGATGATCGTCTGGTTAGCATGGCGTGCTGTTAGGACGTCCAGACTCTGCCATAGGAGACTGTCCTGAGGGCTCTCTCCCTCTCCCTGCAGCAGCCACCTAGGGGACTGTCCTGAGGGCTCTCTCCCTCTCCCTGCAGCAGCCACCTAGGAGACTGTCCTGAGGGCTCTCTCCCTCTCCCTGCAGCAGCCACCTAGGAGACTGTCCTGAGGGCTCTCTCCCTCTCCCTGCAGCAGCCACCTAGGGGACTGTCCTGAGGGCTCTCTCCCTCTCCCTGCAGCAGCCACCTAGGGGACTGTCCTGAGGGCTCTCTCCCTCTCCCTGCAGCAGCCACCTAGGAGACTGTCCTGAGGGCTCTCTCCCTCTCCCTGCAGCAGCCACCTAGGAGACTGTCCTGAGGGCTCTCTCCCTCTCCCTGCAGCAGCCACCTAGGAGACTGTCCTGAGGGCTCTCTCCCTCTCCCTGCAGCAGCCACCTAGGAGACTGTCCTGAGGGCTCTCTCCCTCTCCCTGCAGCAGCCACCTAGGGGCCCTACAGGACAGTAAGGACTTGCACTGGGACGGACGGCCGGGGACACTGAAGGGACCCAGTGTTAATTCTGGCTTATTAGTCACTTAGTCTTGAAAACTGAAAACATTCCAGTGCAGTCTCAGTCCACAAAAACCCCAAAACATTTGAGTCTAGCCGTAGTCAGCGACGAAAACTCGACTAAAATGTTTTGGGGTTTTTGTGGACTGAGACTGCACTGGAATGTTTTCAGTTTTCATCAACTGGAACTGGACTGGAACTAAGAAAAATGGAGGTGACTTGGTGTGACTAGAACTGGTGTGCATCTATTCATCTAGTGACTAAAAAGCCTGACAAAATTAACACTGCTGTGACCTGAACAAAAGGCTTGACTAAATAAGCAGACATCACCTTCATTGGTCGTCTTCCCCAAGGACATGGTGTAGTGGTTCTGTTTCTCTCCCACAATTCAAACATGTGGGCGTTTGCGATGCATATAGCAAATGAAACAACGCCTTGGCTTTCAATAGACAAATGAATGTAAGAAACACAAAAGCTAATTTGAGAAATTAAATGCTGTAATGTAGAAGAGCCGTGAGGGGTCACGGTGACCCCTGTGAGTAAAAAAAAAATCTATCTTTGCACTCGATCAAATTTCAGGACCCTCCTTTCATGACTTTTCCTAGATATGTGCCTTCTACCTCCCAGTATCCTTACATTTTCTAAATCACTTCAGGATAAGATAGTATAAAGCTGTTTTGCAGTTTTTCTGTGTAGGAGACAGGCTAAAAAAAGAAGCGCCCTCTAGTGATCTCTGTGTGTAAATAGCAGATTTACATTCTAAAAAGGGGGTCTATTTGACCCCTAAGGCGGCTCTACTAGTGGGTAAAATAGGCACAGCTGTTGTAGTGTTAACAAATCTGAGCAGGGCTACTAAATGAAAGGTGGGCCTATTGATGGAAGCGCCTAGAATCAGAGTTTACAAGACAAGCATGACAACGCTGACAGGTGACATAATCACTCAGCTAAGCCCGAGTCTGGACATACCTGAGGATTTCACATTGCCAGTTAAACTACGTAATCCAATCCTCGATAAGCAACACACCTACCGCTCACAAGGTAACTAAGGATCAGTGGAGGCTGGTGACTTCCAGAATTGAGGAGGCCAATTTTTTTTCCGCTTGCTCGCTTCACTCGCGATGGAATATTCCCTGTTCTTCTTATCTGTCTTTGTTAAAAATTATTAATTTGTGTTTGGCGGTACTGAAGGGATTGGGACACTCTCAGGATGGTGGATGAAGCAGCTTTTATTGCCTGCACAATGGGTCATCAAATAAACAAAACAATTGGCATGAATCTCTGGTCCGCCTGCAGCAGCTATTGTCCCTTCTGCTCAGGCTCACAACATTCACCACAACATACTACATACAATCAATGACATGTCAAAAGCACTCAAACACTATGTCAATCAGACACACAACATACAATTCAGAACAATACTTCATCCATTTCTAATATTTATCCTGCAGAACAGCACTCATACGCGTGTGGCGGAAAAAGGTACTACACGGAGGCCAGGCCTCCTGTTCCCACCCATTTTCAGTGATTTGGCCAATCACATATTGCCATGAAAAAAATTGCATTACATTGACTTCTATGAGAAACCACTTTCCGACAGGAGGCCTGGCCTCCGTGTAGTAACTTTTTCCGCCACACGCGTGTATGAGTGCTGTTCTGCAGGATAAATATTAGAAATGGATGAAGTATTGTTCTGAATTGTATGTTGTGTGTCTGATAAAAAATATAATTATTGCTTTTTTAAATCTCTCTCTCCTCTCAAATTATTGGGGAGGCCAGGCCTCCTCCACCTCTATGGAGGAGCCTCCACTGCTAAGGATAGGCATAACCTATTTTCTGCTTATGCACCACTGAGCAAGATGGAAAAAAATGACACATACTAGGGATGCACCGATACTGATACCATCAACGTCACTAAGGGAAAATCCAGGCTTCCAAAAAATCCAGGGCCATCCAAGTCTCACTAATTTCAGTGAATGTTCCGTTCCCTGAATGTGGTTTAAAGGAATTGCTGCGGAGTAACCGTGGCAATTTATACCTCAATACTAACCTGGTACGTACCAGGTTAACTGTCAAGATTAAGTTAGATGAATAAAAAAAATGTCCAACAGGCGGAAACAAAATCCCGAAAGACAGTTCCGTCTTTCAGCGTCTCTTCAGAAACATTAGGACCTTATGTGACAAAGCATGAATTTACATTTGACTTAAGTTCCAAAGAACGTATTAAAGAAAATAAACAAGTTAAGAAAATGACCACTTTCACTGTCTTCAAAAGCCAATAGACGGTTAGATCGTTAGTTGGCGCAGAGGTTAAAGTGGCTGGCTAGCAATCAGAAGGTCGCTGGTTCGATCCCCGACTTTTTTTGTATTTATGTATTGAGGTGTACCAACATTGATATCTTCTTCAACTATGTTCAGATTGTAATGTATGACATGTCATTTGAAAGCTTACTACAATCAGCACTTTTCATAATCTGTAAAAGAATCCTTGCCAGCTTGGGGACCAGAACACCAGAACACCACACCCTGTCACATATTTAATTTGTTACAGTCAGAAAGTGAGGAACAGGGGCGCTTAGGTGGTGTAGCGGGTTAAGCGCTGACCATGTAACCGCAGGGTCCCCGGTTCAATTCCAGCCGGGGACATGTCCTGCATGTCATCCCTCCTCTCTCTCTCACCCATCCTTCCTGTCATAATCTCTACTGTCTCTATCAATAAAAAGAAAAATATGAGTGGGACTGCCCCATAACTTTAAAAAAGAAAGAAAGTGAGGAACAGCTGATGAAAATAAAAGAAGTCATTGTTAGCTGTTAACTATAATGGTATTATTAAGTACTCGGTATCAGTACTACTTGGTATCAACAAGTAACCAAATGTAAGAAATTTGTACTTGGTCTGAAAAAAAGTGGTATCGTGTATCCCCAACACATACATATACTACATCTATAGGCCAAAATGACACCCAGATCTAAATCCTTTGAGCAGTACATCTTAACAGCACTACCTCTAGTCTCATCGTGATGGACAGCATGAACATGTTGAAGGTGTCTCAGTATCTACTTTAAACAACACTCCAACATGCTGTACACCTATGACCTGATTCCACCAATATCACATCAAAACTTTAAAAGCGTCTAAATAACATTCACAGACCCCAGGGCCACTCAGCCCAATATTAAAATGGCATTTTGCCCTGGACTGATTATCTCAGAGAACACAAGGTGTGTCCATCCTCCATTCATGTTAATTGTGCTTCAACCACAACAACTTAGCATGGGGGAGTAATTGAGAGGCATCAGAGCCAGTACGCGTGGTTGACTACCACTCCTCCTTCATGGCATTTCACATGGGCTGATGAGTGTCTCTGCAGACCTGTCTGACCTGTCCATTACCTGTCATCTTCATCTGTCCTGACAGGAGCGCTGGCGTGGAGGCTGACAGCAGCACAATGCGCCAGCTGTGCGGTACGCCGAGTCATGTCCAGCCATGTCTCAGTTGTTCAGTGAATATCATCAGACTGTGTACAGTCTAACAGGCACGTAGCTCGACATTACACTGAGAGTTTGTTAGAGAAACATGGGCTATGTGAGGTGAACTTCTACCAGCTGGTTCAGTTCTGAGGCCTCCTGAGAACAGATGAAGTCCTCTGCCACCTCCCTGTGGGGCGCATCTGTCTGGTTGATTCAAGGTGAGATTCAAAGGGACGAATCTAAATCCCTTTGACAAACACCCCATCTGTCTCTGCCTCATTTTCCTAAAGTTGCTACTAGTGTTTATCTGAGGAGATGAGCATCCAAAACAAACTGAACATAAAGGAGCAGTTTATTTAGACAACACGGCGCATGTTTGCCTGGAGGGAGGGGATGGAGCAGCTTGTAGTCACATAACATAAGGAGCCTTGGTGCAGTCCTCCTAAGACGCAGATAGATACATCTAGATTGGTAATCCAAACAGAATCTGGCCCTAACATTGAATTACTGGCACGGCCGTGGCGCAGGAGGTAGAGCCGCCGTCTAACGATTGCAAGGTTGGCAGATCGGCGGTTCGAGCCCCGGCTGGCCACATGTCGAAGTGTCCTTGGGCAAGACACTGAACCCCAAATTGCTCCCAGTGAGCGGGCCAGCGCCTTGCATGGTAGCTTGCCGCCATTGGTGTGTGAATGGGTGAATGAGAGGCCGTTGTAAAGACGCAGATAGATACATCTAGATTGGTTATCTAAACAGAATCTGGCCCTAACATTGAATTACTGCTGCTGGTAGAACAATACTGAGGTCTTAGTGAGGAAGTAATGGAATCATCATGCAGGACACAGGAGTAACTATCTCATTTGTATCCTGTAGGGTGAAGAATACTGATTTCATTAAAGCCCCTTGATATATTTAAAGCCAATCAGGGCTTAATTGTGTAAGAACTTGACAAAGTTATTCTGTGCCACACTTCCACTCAGCCCCCAGGAGTCCTTTGTCAGTGAAACATCTATTAGTCTGGCTTCTATACAACAGCCCTGAAGATGTGAATTAGCAATCTGCTCCAATAACAACATCCCCAACGCCGAACGGATGGGCTTTGATAAACAAACACTGCTACCACAGAGAACTACGCAATGAATAACACGGTATATAAAAACGTAGGCCTGTGTTTCTCCAATAACTGTGAGATTTCCCTTGGCTGAGAACACTTTATAGAGAACAGGAAGATATGCTTGATAAAGCGTTCCTCACGAACATGACACAAACTCAGTTCTTTATTCCAAAGAATTCTACAAAGACCTGGGAAACAGAACAAGGCAGCAATGACATACAGCAGCAGTCATTGTATATTTTCAGGGATTAGGAAGTCTATTAAACTGTCTAAAAGCTTGTAATGTGATTATCACAGGTGACGCACCAACCGAGCCCCGGTGGAGCTCTCTCCCCTGCCCTGCCTTGCTGAAGGGAGGAAAAACGAGTCCCCTGGGTTGCTAACCATCACTCAGCCAGTTACAGGGTGAATAGCTCCACCCTCTCTGTGGTATTCACACACAATGCCAAACCCATAAAAGCATTTACATTCCTCTACCATGTGAGACTACATATTGCCCCAGTAATTCAGGTATGCTCGCCACACCCACACACGGAGGGCGCACACTTGTTTTCTGTCTGTTGGAATCAGTAGCGCAGACCGCAGCGAACGCATCGCAGCATTTCCTGACACAACAGCAGGCTGAACAAGATTTCAGAGGGCCACTTAAAGCTTCCAGTACCTTCCATTATACTTGTTAACATAATTCCATTATTCCTATAATAGGTCTATATAATGCTAACTTAAACAAGACTGACAAGGAACTACAGAGTCATGCTATGTTATTCTAAGAGACCCGTCATAAAATCATTAAAAAATAATTATCATTATTAATGGTATGCTGGACAATAGTCAGAGAAAGAAATACCCTACATTTACACAGCAAACCAGCCAGAATATCTAATGTATCCATGTATGGACTGATATGAATGAAAGATCTTATATAACTGGTATCTAGACATCATGGTCCTATGGGTGAGTCTGATACATGCTGTCCAAATGATCGATCACATGGCCATTTGCTGATGTTGTTGTTGCGGTTCTCTACTCAGTCAAACAGATGCCATTCCTTTGTTCCCTTGGCTTGTGTTCACCCGAGTTTAAACCCTATAACAGCCCCTAACACTAAACATCTGAATATCTCCCCTAACACACACACACACACACACACACACACACGCACACGCACACACACGCACACACACACACACACACACACGCACGCTCAGACACGCATCAAAAGAAGAAAAAAAAATCATATACAGTTCTGAAAAGAGAACAATGATGATCATTCTTTCCCTTCATTGGAGACTAGCTCATACTTTCCGAATCATGTCAGAAGAAATGGCCACTGTTCAAAGACCTAATTAGTTGTGAGGGCGGCAGGCAGGCAGTGTTTGCATCCATTATCAGGTTAAGAAACATCAGAAGACATAGACAACCACCTGCACCCCCAGGAGGCCAGCCAAACACAACACAAATTATGGAAAACAAGAGAATGGAAATCAAGAGGAAGGCTATCCTAGGACCTGATGTGCTGAGGCCATCTACTGGCCATCTGGGGGAACTGAACCTCATAGATCCTTCTGCTTGTTCATAAAGCTCTCACAGGCATTGCACCAGAATATCTGAAAGACCTTTTGCTAGCATATCAGCCCAATAGAGCTCTCAGGTCTTCTGACGCTGGTTTTCTCTGTGTAACCACATGTACAAAAGAAGAGATTTGGTGAGGCTGCTTTCTCATTTTATGCACCCAGATTGTGGAATGCACTGCCAGTTTACATTAGGGATGCAACCTCAGCAAATATGGTCACGTCAAGACTAAAAACCCATCTTTTTAATATTGCCTTTAAATGACTAAATCATTTAATTATGATTATATAATGATTAAAGCACTTTGAGCTGCAACGTTTGCAGGAAAAGCACTTTAATTATTATTAAGTTATTATAGAGTAGAGTAGCAAAGAGTAGAGTAGCAAAAAGAGTAGCAGAAGCTAAATTGATTACTGAAAAAAAGGAACACCTTTCCCTTTCGAATACGTTGACACGTATCCAATACGTTGATTATTTCATAATAAGCCAACTACAACATTTGGCAGGAAGCAGTGAATTATTTACCACAATAATATTGATGTTTGGCTATTCCGTTATAACACGTTAACTATATACCTACAGTTAATCTCTAGTGAAATATTGTTTTTATAGATAGAAACGAAAAAGGAAGTATAAATGGGAAGTATGATTCAGTGTGTGCTTGTATTTTTGTCCTTTGCTGAGCTTGAGAAAGTCATCCAACCTTTATTTCTTCTCAACTAGATGACTAACTCGCTATATTCTTGCCCCAGTCAAAGGCCCTCTCTTGTCTGCAGCTACAAGGTTTTTAACCTTGGCTGAATCTGAGATGATCTGATATGGTTTGCACCTAACGGCTACATGACTCCGCCGATTTCGAGAGATGACACGGCGAAGATACGAAATCTCTGTGAGGGAGTTTCTCTGTGAGGGAGTTTCTCTGTGAGGGAGTTTCTCTGTGAGGGAGTTTCTCTGTGAGGGAGTATCCGTATTGTATTTGGTATCGTGTGGTCGGCGATACGAGTGCGTGTGTTGAAAACGATGATGTAGAGCAGGGGTGGGCAATTATTTTTCCCAGGGGGCCAAATGAGCAACTGAAAATATTTTGGAGGGCCGGGCCAAAATTCCGAACTCAATTATGCATCATATACATTTTATTTCTATATAAAAAGCAGTAAATGGCATTGTTTTGACCGCTGGTAAGAGTGTATGTTATTATTTGGCAATTAAAAGGTGAGGTTAGCTTTCAAAAATATCATTTATTCAAATAGAATTTCAACACTGCAGGTAAAGGGAGAGGAAAACAGCTGCATTTCATCCTCAACCTTTTTGAAATCTTGAAAACGCCTTGAAAATTCATCATGCAGTGCTCCTAACATGGATGAGTACCTGTGCCGGTGATCAGCTGATGGTTTGACTTCTTTCAGGGTTTTCATGTGTTCGAGATTGTTGCTGCCTAGTTGCCTTGAAATGAATTGCAACTTTGTCAAGAAGGCTTTCACATGGCTATGCATTTCATGAACAAAAAGGCCCATGCCCTGCAGTTGTGTGTTCAGTTCATTCATCATTGCAGTCACATCAACAGCAAATGATAAATCTGCCATCCAGTCCTTATCAGACAGCTCTGGGATGGTTTTGCCTTTCATCTCACAAAACTCCTTTATCTCTGATTTCAGAACCCAAAACCTTTTTAGCACTTTGCCCAGGCTGAGCCATCTGACAGCTGTCCGGTACCTGACATCACCATGTTCGCTCTCTTGCTCCTCCAATAGTGAAACAAACTGCCTGTGATTTAATGCTCGCGCTCTGATGAAATTAACTGTTGTAGTAACAACATCAACCACATGGCTAAGTTTTAGCACTGACTTGCACAACGCTTGCTGATGAATAATACAATGTATAAACACCAATTTCAATTCCATCCGTAGTGACACCTGCCAGTCTGTCCCATTCGAGTCCCAGTTTGTCCATGCATGCGTTTACCTCGGTGAACAGATCACTCCCCGTTGTGGTTCCTTTCATTGGCCGGATTGCTGCCAGCTCCTCCGTAAACTCGCGCGTTTTATACTAATATAAAAATTAGTAGTCCATATTTGTTTGAAAGTTCTGCGTTCGGCATCCACTTTCCTCTTTTTGGCATAAGCCGACATTTTCGCATTTTTCAGGGGTGACAAGGAAGGTAGACAGTTCAGGGGTGACACGGAAGGAAGACAGGTTGTCAATCACACGCATTTCACATGCACGATTGCGTGCACTGTGAGAATAAATGGGCTTCAAAATAAAAGCAATGCGGTTTTAGTCCACCCATGAGATAATTAGAAAACCTAATATATAATAATAAATAAATACAATTTATTAAAAATAAATGTATTTTCTAATTATCATGTAATCTTTCGCGGGTGGTCAGAATCATCTGGCGGGACGTATTTGGCCCGCGGGCCGTACAATGCCCAGGTCTGATGTAGAGTCACTGGATAATAGGTCAAACACTGTCTGTATGGTGCAAGTCAAGGCTAACTACTATGTCAATGTCCACACTTGTACACGATAAGATAAAGCCATTTTAGCTTCTTTTGTTTTGCATGATCAAATGTTTGTATTTGATATTGGATACATGGGTGCATGTAGCATGACTAAAGTGTGACTAATGTGATCAGTCACTAGTAAGGGGAACGGTGGAGAATGTACTGTGGTTTATTTACTGTTCAGCACTTGAAGTTGCATTCAGTGCTTGACTTGTGCTATATAAATACAATTCTGAAAGCAACAAGTAACAAGTGTGCCAATCATTAGGCACATAACATCTGGTCCTCCACTTTATATCACAGCCAGTATAACACATTTAAAATGACTACAAAACCAAACCAATATAGTCTACAGTGAACGGCGCACTATTCATTTGTCATACATTTGTCATACATGTCGAAACATAACTCAGTTGAATAGGAAGGTAGCGCAGCGGTTCTTTGCATGAGCAAACCTCTCATTGATTTTACAGTTGAAATACATCTTGTTGGATCTAAGTGTTTTCAACAGAAAGCATGGCATGGGCGTTCAGTCACTGTTGTCCCCTTGTGTTTCTTGCGAATGTCTCAAAACTCTTGAAACCAGCCGATGACCAAACATTCAATGCATGACTTGTGCTGTATAAATAAAGAGAGTACGCAAGATTGTGGGTGACCCCTCACATCCAGCTCACAGCCTGTTTGAATGACTCCCTTCTGGACAGCGGTACAGGGCCACCAGGACAAAAACATCACGCCACTTGAACAGTTTCTTCCCCAAAGCCACAGCCCTCCTCAATAACTCCTGATCATTGCACCTTGCACTTTACATGTTCTTGCACTTAGTTGTACAGTATATTTATTCATAATATTCACTCATATTGGTACTGTATATTTTGTCTTGAGTATTGCTGTATTGCCGTCTTGTTGTTGTATGTACTGTAGCTTGTTCAGCATGGTAGAATACCAAGTCATGTTCCTAGTGCACTGCACATGGCGAATAAAGTTGAATTGAATTGAATTGTATTTCTGTGATCTGTTCTCTTATTTAGTAGCACTTGTTAGAAAAGAAAAGTGCTATACAAATAAAATGTAATATATTGTTGTTAACTGTATCTGCCAGTATGTAGTTAGCAGGTGCTACATAGGTGATGACTGGTGTGTTGTGAGGCTGGTCCTACCAGAGAGGCCGCGGGGGCGTGCGTCGGCCAGGTCGGAGATGGCCCCGGAGGTGACGGTCTTCCTCAGCCGGGAGGCGGAGCCTGCTGCTACAGAGGGCTTGGCCAGGGCGTCATCACTGCTGGCCCTCTTCAGCTACACAAACACAGAAACACAATTCAACACACCGGATAGAACATCATCAACATCTACTAAACTGTTACATCAACATAACTCCTATTTTAGAGACTCGACACTGGCTTCCTGTTAAGTTCAGAATAGATTTCAAGATCCTTCTGCTTGTTTATAAAGCTCTCACTGGCACAGCACCAGAATATGTTCAGATCTTTTGCTAGCATATCACCCCAATAGAGCTCTCAGGTCTTCTGCTAGCATATCAGCCCAATAGAGCTCTCAGGTCTTCTGACGCTGGTTTTCTCTGTGTACCACATGTACAAAAGAAGAGATTTGGTGAGGCTGCCTTCTCATTTTATGCGCAAATTGTGGAATGCACTGCCAGTTTAGGGATGCAACCTCAGCACATATGTTCAAGTCAAGACTAGAAACCCATATTTTTGATATTGCCTTTAAACTAAATCATTAAATTATGATAATAGAATGATTGGAGAACTTTGAGCTGCAACGTTTGCAGGAAACGCGCTATACAAATAAAAGCTATTATATTATTATTATTAAAGATTCATCAGCAATCCACCATGTTTTTGTTAGAAGCATGGGTCATCAAACCAATCCTTTCACACTGAGCTATAATCTTGTTGTTATTTAATGCTTTGTGACCTCCCTGCCAGGGTCAGAGTGGAGAGCTGTTCATGCAGAGATTGAATTGAGAATATAACTTTTCAATCATTCAAATGGACTGAGATCCTTTTACTGTGACCTGGGGTGTGTGTGTGATGTAGGGCGTGTGTGTGATGTGGGGTGTGTGTGTGTGTGATGTAGGGCGTGTGTGTGATGCGGGGTCTGTGTGTGTGATGTGTGTGTGTGTGTGTGTGTGTGATGTGGAGTGTGTGATGCGGGGTCTGTGTGTGTGTGTGTGTGTGATGTGGTGTGTGTGTGTGTGATGCGGGGTGTGTGTGTGTGTGTGATGTGTGTGTGTGTGTGATGTGGGGTGTGTGTGTGTGTGTGTGTGATGTGGGGTGTGTGAGTGTGTGTGATGCGGTGTGTGTGTGTGTGATGTGTGCGTGATGTGTGATGTGTGTGTGTGTGTGATGCGGGGTGTGTGTGTGAAGTCAGCCTCCTGCTACCCACCCTGCTGAGGCGCAGGTCGGAGGCCAGGGTGTTGGAGGACCGAGAGCTCCTCATGGCGGAGGCTGTGGAGGGGCCGGTGGAGGACGACTGTCTAAGCCGCTCCTGGAGCCCCAGCTTGGGCAGCCCCGCCTTGGCGGCGCCCCCTTTCAACATGGCTGTGTGTGCTACCTGCAGCCTGCCATGGACAGGAAAGAAAAACATGTTACACAATGATTAGGGATGCAAACTGGTAATGACCCAAAAAGGTGACAAAATAGTTTTTTGCCTGAACATTTGCAAGAACATTTATGAAAATTGTTGAGGTAAAAACGGCTAAAACGGCTTCCTGTGCAAAACACACACAGCTTCCTGTGCAAAAACAAATTAGAACCCCCACAGAGAGAACACTGCTCAAAACCGGTCTTGAGGGTGGTTTGGTCGTCAAACCTGAGGCATTTATTTATTTATTATATTAATAATTATTATTATTAATTATTATTAATTATTAACGGGAGGGGGTGTGGAGAGGGACGAGGTCGGCAAGGTCGGAGGGGGCCAGATTGTTGATGGCTTTGTAAGTGGTGAGTAGGATTTTTAATTGGATCCTGTATTTGACCGGGAGCCAGTGTAGGTTTTGGAGGACAGGGGTGATGAGGTCACGGCGGCGAGTGGAGGTGAGCAGACGGGCAGCAGAGTTCTGGACGCATTGGAATTTGTTTAGGATGTTATTAGGCAAACCGTAGAGGATTCTGTTGCAGTAGTCGAGTCGGGAGGTTATGAAGGCGTGGATGAGTGTTTCAGCAGCAGAAAAGGACAGGGAGGGTCGGATGCTGCTGGCAATGTTCCTGAGGTGGAAGAATGCAGATTTAGTGACCTGGTTGGCATGGGGAAGGAACGAGAGGGTGGGGTCAAAGATGATGCCGAGGTTGCAGACGTGGTTGGAGGGGGTTACGGTGATGTTGAGTGAGAATGTCTGGGTGGAACGGGTGAGGGACTTTGGGCCGATGATGAGGATTTACGATTTATTGCAGTATATGTACAAAATAAACATAAACATATATTCAACATCAAAATACATGAATTAAAAGTTTGTCTTGTCTTTCTTCTGTGAAATACTGATAGATAAATGTGGTAACCGTTGTATAAAAGCGTTATGGAACTCGAAGCCGTGTTATATCGTGGATATCCACTATATACCACGGCTTCTCGTGCCGTAACGCTTAATTCACACACCTGCCCGTTCAAGTTGCATTTGATTTGATTAAATCTCACCAACTGTGCGTGTTGTATTTTGATTTTCACTCAAAATGGAAACGTGTTTGATTAAACAAGTTAGGCCTAACGCTAACCGTACCGAGCAACAACCACCAGATTCCAGTGCTACCGGGGGTCACAGACGATAGGCCTACAGAAGATGTAAGTGTTAATAATAAAAAGCAAAAATGCGCAGCGAAGACAAACTATCGGAAATATGAAGAGAGTTACCTGAACTTTGGCTTTGTTGAATTACAAAAGCTCACCACAACCACAGTGTGTAATTTGCTCTCAAGTCCAGGGGAGGCTGGTTCATTAGGGGCAATTGGACAATGCCCCACCAAAGGGAGAAGAGAGAGATTTTTTTTCTATGACTTCTAGACAGTGTTGCTTCTGAATATCATAGTCCAATCAGCTAGTGTTCTGTGGAGTATATCATAGTCCAATCAGCTAGTGTTCTGTGGAGTATGTTCCAATCAGCTTCAAGTCCCGCCCCTTTCATGGCAACTTTCAGTCTACTCGAAGTTGCACTAGGCTGTTCTCGTAGACTTGCATGTAAAATCTATTTTGGTAACTTCAGGCCATTCGGTCATTTGTCTATGGGGTTTTGGGACATGCACAAAGAATCGTACGTGCTTACGTCATGTCCGGCGTAGCTTTAGACGAGCTAGCCAATTAACCTTCATTTCAGATCACGTTCGTTCACCATGGCAATGGCGGCTAGTAATGTTCTCCGTTCAGCCGTCGTAGCAACCAGGAGAAATTAACAGTAAAGGAATTAGGACCACCCAGACCAAATTTTATTATAAAGCAAGTTTATACAAAGGCAGGGAAAATTGGAAAATCGTATAACCGAGGATTTACGAGGGGTTGACATTGACGCAGTCTTCATAAAACATGCCGTCCACAAGCAGCATGCAGGCCATAAGGTAAGATCAAAAAATATAGTTTGTACCTTCTCCGTAATATAGAACTTTGTAATAATCAAATGTATGCATGCTATGATGAATGGGAAAGGCGCCGGTAAAACTAGTAGGCTTATATAACAATGAGTTGAATTAAAATTAGGGCTTGCCCGAGTAATTGGAGTAGGATATTCCACTATTCATTTGGTAGGTTGCTATGCGAAGCTTCTTTTTTGCAACAAAACTTTGCATTTAATGTATTATGTTACATTATATTAATATGTAGTTACTTAATGTAATGTAGTATATTACATGTATCAAACAATACATTTTGTCAGCGAATTACAACTAAGCATTTTTTTTTGATATATGTATTAGGCTAATATATAGAACATGTCTAAAAATGTCTGAGGTTTAATTTGTGAATAGATAGACCTACATATTTATATTCAAGAATAAGCATATCTACCTAAATAGCTCCAAGATATCTAAGTGGTCGGGAGTGACTCATGTGCACAGCCTGTTAAAGCTAAAGTCAACTGTTATACTTAAAACAGATCCCTCTCTCCTGGAGACCTTAAATCATCGTTAGACTACATTTCAGAAATTACTGTAGATACAATTACAACTACAAGACAGCAGATTGTTCAGCTACATTTTCTTATTTGAAATCTTAACACTGTTGGTCTGTCTGCCTTCAGGGACCAAAGCTCATCTCAAGAGCAGCAGCAAGAAGCCACAGGAACCAGAACATCAAGGAGGGTCTTGGGAGAAGAAGAGAAGCAGAGGCTGTCTAAAGAGGTAGGTCCAAGTTTTGAAACACAGTGTTGGAAAATCACCACCAATCAGAGTTACATTCAGGGATGGGATGGTAGCAGTCTTTATTCAGTGTTGTACTTCCAAAGTGCTTATTTCCACATTTTCTTTCACACCCCATACTTTTGACAGATCTGCGACACAATCCTGGCCCACTCCAAAGAAAGGTTTTCTTTCACCAACCACCTTGTGAGTGCCACGCTGCTCCAAGGAGAGATGTTCCAACAGCACTGCCATGCATTCCCTGTTGAGGCTCTGAACACCACTGTCAAGGCATACCCCATGCTGAACCAGGTGAAGCTCAAGACTGAGCTGTCCCTTGTCTATGAGAGTGCTGAGTTCAAGGGCTGCTCTGGTGCACTGGCACTGTACCAGGTTCTACACAGTTACAACCTCCAGGAGACTTTCTCTGAGACTGTAGCTCTGTTGAACATCCTAATTACTACTCCCATGACAACAGCTGAAGCTGAGAGGTGTTTCTCGACCCTTAAGAGAATCAAGAACTTCCTGCGAAACACAATGGGCCAGGAGCGCCTGAATGCACTGGCCATGCTTTCAATGGAGAGGGAACTAGTCAGGAAGATGCCTGATTTTAATGAGAGGGTCATTGATTGTTTTGCTGCTTTGAAAGAGAGACGAGCTAAATTTCAATACAAGTGAGCAGTATGTATGCCGTCCATATTTTGTATTTTGTAGTATGTAAATAGTTTTATCCATCCATTGCACATTATCAGCCCCTGTGCCACTGCCCTTTATCCTGGATTTGCTGCACCTAAAATAAAATATGTGATAACTGAATACCAATGGCTGTGAGTCAATTTATTTAAGCCCGCTGATTTAGGTGAATTTACCCTTGAACGTGTCACCTTAACCATCAACGCAACAATTGCCCCCCCTGAGAGATTTGGCAGGAGCCGCCACTGCTCAAGTCCTATCCAATGCGTCTTTGAGAACCTCAAAGTTGATCAGACATTTGCACACTAAACATGGCCATTACAAGGAAAAGCCCAGGGTATTTTTTGAGCGAAAGAGCTCAGTGGTACACAAGCGGAGATGAGAGCGAGTACCGCTGTGGGTAAGAAACTCCTCAAAGACTCAAGAGTTGTTTGGAGAGGAGAAGGCCAAACAGTTAGCAAACATGCCAATGTCAAATGACACAGTTAAACGGCACATCTCATCAATAGTCGGAGGATATACAGGTGCAACGCGCTACGCGCCTTCAGGGAAATGATTTCGCCATCCAATAGGCTAGGTACACGATCTCCCTACTTCCTGAAAGGCAACTGGGATGAACATATCCTGTCTCACTCTATTGGTTTAATTGATTAATCAGCTGTGCGATAAACTGTTGGAACACACAGTGCACAGCTGATTAATCAATTAAACCAATAGAGTGAGACAGGATATGTTCATCCCAGTTGCCTTTCAGGAAGTAGGGAGATCGTGCACCTAGCCTATTAGACGAGTCGATAGACGTGTCTAAAATGTCCCATTTACTCGCATGAATGGGAGAAGGAGATACAAGAAGATTTTTGGTTTTGTAAAGAGCTCAAGACAACGACACTGAACAGTAAGCACTTCAATAAATGTCATAGGTTGATTCTGGGTGCAAGGTCTGTGGGGTGGGAGGGGTTGGGTGTGGGATTTTAGGGGCGGGTAAGATGACAATGTGGGAGGCGGTTGTAGTAGGGGAGGATGGGTGATTAGAGAGGGGAGCAGTGGTTGTGTGGTTAAGGGAGGGTGGAAAGTGGGTAGTTGGGTTAATTGTACAACCTGTCTGTGTTTGCTAAGTTTATTATTGTACAAACAATTAGTAAAGGGATGTAAAAAAAAATGATTTTGTTATTTTGAAATAAATTCATTTTCTCATCATTGTAGCAAAAAAGAACAGGAGAGTAAAGACAGACCAGGATAATACTGTAGACCAGACCAACAGACCAGGGAACTCCTGTACAAAGGTCTACAGAGGGAAACACCGTCTGGAGCAGTTCACAGCTCAGTTCACAGCTCCCTGTGCACGGCAGATACACATCCAGACCAGGGACACACACTTACTAGGACAGACAGAGAGATCAACCGGCAGAGAGTGCCGGGAACACAAGTGCCAAACATTCTCAGGTGACACATGAGTCCCTAACGAGGAGAGGAACAGGGAGGGTAGTAAAGTCCCCAAGGCCACCAGGGGGCCACAGAGGGAGGCACCCAAGGAGTCCTCCAGGAAATGGCGACCCCAACCGTAACCGAAAACCATAATCATATTCAGTGAAAGTGGGTACTTACTATCCTTACTTCAATACAACATGTCAAATCTGGTGACATTTACCAAGTCATTTAGCAGATGCTTTTATCCAAAGCCACTTACTATAGTCCTTACTGAGCAGCCTTACAGAAAGTAGCCTAATCTCAGGCAACACCTTTATCACAGGGATCTCGGGTACACCTAAGTTGTAAGTGAGACAAATGAACAAAGTAGACCTATATGTGTGTGAGAGTGAGAGAAATAGAAGGAGGTAGAGAGATTAGTGTATGTAGGGGAACTTGGGAGGAAATGGTGCCCCTGATGGCATTTCTGCCTGTGCCAAGACATACAAGCCAGCAGTGGTCTCAGGGCAGCTGAGGTAAACCTATCAGTCCCCCTCCCCCACCCCCCCCCCCACACTGGGACACTTCCTGTGACAAAGCGCTGGGGTAGCAGAAAGATCAGATCTCTGGACAGGGAGACCTAATGTAATGCAACACACTAGAGCGCAGTACCGAGGTGGTTCCAGGGCGCTCTGGGAGTATTCAGTGCAGCGCTACACAATAATGCCATTCAACGTACCCTAAGGCCATTTTGATAACAGGATATAGGCCTGTAGTGATTGGTGGCATTCTGAATCCAAATAATGAGGGGCAGCTGTGGCAGAGGAGGTAGAGGCGCAGGAGGTAGAGCCGGCGTCTAATGATCGCAAGGTTGGCGGTTCGAGCCCCGACTGGCCACATGTCGAAGTGTCCTTGGGCAAGACACTGAACCCCAAATTGCTCCCAATGAGCGGGCCGGCGCCTTGCTGGTCGCCATTGGTGTGTGAATGTGTGTGTGAATGGGTGAATGAGAGGCCGTTGTAAAGCGCTTTGGAATAAAGCCGCTATATAAGTCAGTCCATTTACTAATGAAAGAGGATGTAGCAGGCTACAGTATGTGTAAAGGAAGGCTTTACATTGACTGAAGGAGAAGCTCTTTAGCTTGGAGAGCCACTACACTTCCCCACGCTGTCCTGAGCTCCACAGCACCCTGTGGAAATAACAAGTCATTGATTTTAACCACGGTGGGGAGGGGAGGTGAGGCTAGGGTAACTGATCATTATGGCACACTGAGAGTGACAGTGCAGGCCTGTGAACGGGGCTGCCCTACACTTTAATGTCCTCGATCAGCAAAATGGGTCAGCTGAGACGTTGTTCACTCTGTCCCCCGACTCCTTAAACCTTCTCTCTTCGCTAGGCTAACTCTCTCACTGTCTCTCCTCTTTGCTGCGGGAATCGAAATTATTGTAATTCTTGCAGTATTTTCCTCAGTGCTTGCTTAACCTACTTAGGACATATGAGTAAAGTACAGCAACATGTCTACAGGCTAAAGTATATGGAAACAAATCAACTTGTAAAGGGCACCGCTGTATAAATACAGTATGAACTGCATTAGAAATGTGATTCTTCAAGATCAACACACTGCGGCGCTAACACAGATAGCAGGGCGACGTGTACAACCGGTGAAAATGAATGTTGTTACCACCGGCTCTCCTGCAAAGGCAATAATATGCACATTATAGCCTACATGACCATGTAGTGTACAAGCAGCCCTCACACTGGCCCTGCCACCCCCGGGGGTGTAATGACAGACAGAGCCTGAATTAAAGGAGTCTGGCCCACAACCAAAACCAACGACCCTAACTCACACAGGCTGAAGGAGATGTAGAAGCTCTCTGTCTGCTTCAGAGAGATCCCAGCCTCCCACTGCTACCTTTTAAATTGAAGTGTAATTAGAGGAAGCCTGCAGGTCCTTACAGCCTTATCTGATTAAAACACAAAGTGTGCACTGTGTGTGTGTGTGTGTGTGTGTGTGTGTGTGTGTGTGTGTGTGTGTGCGCGTCTGCAGAGCCCGTCAGATGATGCTGAGGCTTGTCTCATGGTGTGATCCTGTGAATATCATCCATCCTGACTAGCCTATATATAGAACCTCAGGGCCTCATACTAACAGTCATAGATCTAGAACCTCAGGTCTAGAACCTCAGGGCCTCATACCAACAGTCATAGAACTAGAACCTCAGGTCTAGAACCTCAGGGCCTCATACTAACAGTCATAGAACTAGAACCTCAGGTCTAGAACCTCAGGGCCTCATACTAACAGTCATAGAACTAGAACCTCAGGTCTAGAACCTCAGGGCCTCATACCAACAGTCATAGAACTAGAACCTCAGGTCTAGAACCTCAGGGCCTCATACTAACAGTCATAGAACTAGAACCTCAGGTCTAGAACCTCAGGGCCTCATACTAACAGTCATAGAACTAGAACCTCAGGTCTAGAACCTCAGGGCCTCATACCAACAGTCATAGAACTAGAACCTCAGGTCTAGAACCTCAGGGCCTCATACTAACAGTCATAGAACTAGAACCTCAGGTCTAGAACCTCAGGGCCTCATACTAACAGTCATAGAACTAGAACCTCAGGTCTAGAACCTCAGGGCCTCATACTAACAGTCATACTAACAGTCATACTAACAGTCATACTAAACAGTCATACTAACAGTCACACTAACAGTCACACTAACAGTCATACTAACAGTCACAGCCAGGAGAGCCAGATAATAAAGTGTTTCTCATGCAGTTTGAAACCCCAAGATAAAAAAGTGAAACAACACTGAGGAAAAGCTATGAGCTGCTTTTCAGTTTGAAGACTGAGGAATTTAAATTGAGGAAGTGAACATGGCAACACTGAGGTAGCCTCATGTCTCCTGAATCAAAGGCTGTTTAGTCACGACCAGTTAGCCTCATATGAGCCTCATTACACAAGAGTCACCTTTATTTGCTTTTAGTGGCTCATAGCTCCTTGACAGGATTCAGTTATGTAAAGATGACCGTAAATATTTCTCTGCAGAAAGAAGAGGTCAATTACTCAACAACACAAGACTGTGTCCCAGACACAGATATGAAAATCTAACTTTAAAACGTTGACCACAATGATGAACACGTTGATTATAGCCTAACTGCTACTTCTCTAGGCTACTTCAGTTCAGACATTTTGACAGAAAACATACAATGTTTCTGAAGAAAAATGAGTCATTTTCTTGAGGAAAAGCTAAATATGGAATTTGGTCAACATATCTGCAAATGAAAAAGCAGAATATGTCTAGTTACCACACCCACAGCCCTAACTATTGGGTTGTTCTTTTCCTTAATTACATTGCTTGCAACAGCAGGGGAATTTATGTAGTCTTTAAGACCTTCCTAAAAAGAGAGAATTAAAGATATACAACTCGAAAACACATACAAATAAGAAGTTAATTTGCTACTTTATCTACATAACAAGTAAAAGGCTGCTAATTAGTTTCGGATTGAAATGTGGAACACTTCTAAAACCTCTAACAGATCCTCTAAATTATGGAGAGCAGAACACAGCTATCATTACAACAATGAACCTTCAGTCTCAAACACCAGACTACACACCGCTCTCACAAGCAGCCATCAAAACAGTTAACTGAAAGTTGGGCTCCAAACCCTGGAAAGGCTTTGCCACACAGTGGGCTAGTTACCTCAGGTGACCTGACGGTATGTCCTGATTACCTGGCCTCTCCGCAGGTGGGGTGGGCAGGTGAAAGCTTTTTAACGTTGCTGCTCTGTAAAGGCTGGGGCTCAAACAGAGCTTCTTACAGTGTGTGTGTTTGTATGTGTGTGTGTGTGTGTGTGTGTGTGTGTGTGTGTGTGTGTGTGTGTGTGTGTGTGTGTGTGTGTGTGTGTGTGTGTGTGTGTGTAGGGCTAGAGATACTAAGGTATTTGGTGTAGCTGAGGGAGCAGATCATGGGGAGGTGGCAGGTCTGGGGAGGTGGAGAGGGCAGGTCTGGGGAGGTGGAGAGGGCAGGTCTGGGGAGGTGGAGGTGGCAGGTCTGGGGAGGTGGAGAGGGCAGGTCTGGGGAGGTGGAGGGGGCAGGTCTGAGGAGGTGGAGGTGGCAGGTCTGGGGAGGAGGAGGTGGCAGGTCTGGGGAGGTGGAGGGGGCAGGTCTGGGGAGGTGGAGGTGGCAGGTCTGGGGAGGTGGAGGTGGCAGGTCTGGGGAGGTGGAGGGGGCAGGTCTGGGGAGGTGGAGGGGGCAGGTCTGGGGAGGTGGAGGGGGCAGGTCTGGGGAGGTGGAGGTGGCAGGTCTGGGGAGGTGGCAGGTCTGGGGAGGAGGAGGTGGCAGGTCTGGGGAGGTGGAAGGTCTGGGGAGGAGGAGGTGGCAGGTCTGGGGAGGTGGCAGGTCTGGGGAGGTGGAGGGGGCAGGTCTGGGGAGGTGGAGGTGGCAGGTCTGGGGAGGTGGAGGGGGCAGGTCTGGGGAGGTGGAGGGGGCAGGTCTGGGGAGGTGGAGGTGGCAGGTCTGGGGAGGTGGAAGGTCTGGGGAGGTGGCAGGTCTGGGGAGGTGGAGGGGGCAGGTCTGGGGAGGTGGAGGTGGCAGGTCTGGGGAGGTGGAGGGGGCAGGTCTGTGGAGGTGGAGGTGGCAGGTCTGGGGAGGTGGAGGTGGCAGGTCTGGGGAGGTGGAGGGGGCAGGTCTGGGGAGGTGGAGGGGGCAGGTCTGGGGAGGTGGAGGTGGCAGGTCTGGGGAGGTGGCAGGTCTGGGGAGGAGGAGGTGGCAGGTCTGGGGAGGTGGAAGGTCTGGGGAGGTGGAGGTGGCAGGTCTGGGGAGGTGGCAGGTCTGGGGAGGTGGAGGGGGCAGGTCTGGGGAGGTGGAGGGGGCAGGTCTGGGGAGGGGGCAGGTAGCCTCCCATCACCAAGAGGCCAGTGGAGTGGTGGCAGGTCTGGGGAGGGGGCAGGGGGGGGGAGGTGGCAGGTCTGGGGAGGGGGCAGGTAGCCTCCCATCACCAAGAGGCCAGTGGCAGGGACTAGCTCCACTCTCTCTGCATATGAGCAGCACTAACGGCTGTGTCAGTCTCTGTCAGTCCTGATAATGACTGAGGAGAGGGAGGAGGGGAAAACATCATCTCTTGGCTGTGATGAAATGAGCCGTTGCTCAGTCAACTTCCTGTCAGCTTCCTGTGTTTCTGAGGAGGGGTTTCTGAGGAGAAGAGGCCCATAACCATTGTAGAGTTGTAGATGCTAAACAATGTCAATCTACACATCGCCTTCGCTCTCAGTGCTTGATCCTGTGACATTAAGCGTGACGGTGTCCTTGATTAAATTGATTCCAGATGGCTACGCACCATTAATTCTGCTCCATGGCATGCACACAGACACATCACATCACATCACATCAGGAAGATGACAGATGCTACATAGAAGAGATTTTCCAATGGTGAAGAGGAAAGCATCCGAATGGCAATAAAGAGTTAGTTCCACTCTAGCAAGTATATCTTTAATTAAACCTGGTAAATGAATAAAGAGTCATGTCTCTGACTGACACATAGATGACATGAGAAGCAGGAGGCTGATTCACACAGAGCAGTTAGCACTAGCAGTTAGCACTAGCAGAGCAGTTAGCGCAAGCAGCCACCACCACAGCAAGAGTGGGCAGTGTCTCCTGCCTGGACTCAGCTTGGCAGCAGGCGGGAGAAAGGATGTTGGGTTGAATATCACTCTGCTTCATCACATCCTCTGATGTGTCCCGCATGCCTCGACCCAGGGCAGGCCTCAGCCCAGTCTGTAAATAACCAAGACTCTAAGAGAGGAACTTATGCTGAACTATGACAAACATTTCAGAAAAGTTGACTGATTGACAGAACTGCCGTAAGTAAGCAAGCCATCCTCACACATTCGCTATTCAATTCCAGATGTTCAATGTCCAATTCCGTCACCTTTCCCCCCCAAAATGTACTATTTCAAAACAAGTGTCAAACAAGTGACAAAAACTGCTCCTGTAAACTCAGAGACTCACAGACTGAAAGACAGCTAAAAAAACACTGATGTCAAGCCAGAGAGGGAGAGAGAGTCGTAGAGAGTGGTGTACTTACAGAAAGAAGGAGCCTGGTCTTGTGTACCCTCACGGTTGTTTAGATGACTCTGTCTGTCCCAGCTCTCACTCCTTCCCTGTGTGACTGTGTGGCTACTAACACACACTGACTGACTCCTAGCCGACTGACTCCTACCTCCTTTGACAGACAGCACAAGCAGCCCAGCAGACCTCCACACTGAGAGAAGTCAGCAGGGCCAAGAGCAGCTGCTGCCTCCACACAGCGATTAGGACACGGAAGCAGGCTGCCTGCGCTTGTGCTGTGTCGCTGTGCTGCTCTCTCTCTCTCTCTCTCTCTCTCTCTCTCTCTCTCTCTCTCTCTCTCTCTCTCTCTCTCTCTCTCTCTCACAATGAGAGGGAGAGGGAGTCTAGCCATGGGGAAGTTTCCCTCCCCACTCAGACTGTTTTTCCAAGCTTTTTCTGCGCAAAGAGGAAAAGAATACGAGACGGGGGGAGAGAGGAGAAGCAGTTTTGAAATAATGTGTTTCACATAACAGTTGTGCAGATTAATATTCAGCATTTGTATGAATGCTTTATTAGTGAAACTGTTAGTGGGATGTCTGGTTGTTGTTGTTTTCTGACTCCTGAGCTTGTGCCCTTTCCCCTCAGGACAGCGGCATGTCATTAGTTTGACCTCAGACATCAGGTCATGTGTGTGAGAGGCTGAGGGCTACAGGATACAATCACTCCTGTGTATGATATAAGTATAGAACTCTAAACTGATTAGTTCCACTTCGGTAAAATGTGTGCTTTTATTCATGTATTTGACTAGATTATGACAAGTCTTTTTGGGGCATGCGTACATTCCCCATTTTAAATGTCCAGTACCAACATGCAAACACTCACACTTGACAAAGCTCGTCTTTGTCTCAGAAGCACTTCTATAGCGGCCTTAGTAGAGAGGGGCGAGGCTGAACGTTTGCGGTGGGGTCTGCATTTTATACATTTTCCAACTGTTCTCAGTTGGATCCCTCAACCTACGACATGCCAAGGCCAAAGCATGTGGGCAGAGAATATTGCTCTCTGGATTGTGATGAAAAAGACTCCAGTTTGTGGTGAGTGGTAAATGGGAACTCTGGCTGGCTGACCACAACCCTATAATATCGTACCACACAAGGTTACGTCCAAGGCTCGGCTAATGGCTGAGAAATGCTGCACAGCCTTACAGGTGCCACATCCTGTTTTTAGAGCGTGATTAAGCTCACACTTCCAGCCTTCCGCTTCACTATTATTCCCTTTTGAATGTGGGAACAACATCCCAAACTCACCCTGTTTCAACACTGTCCCGACTCTTCAAACAATGAGCTCCAAATGATTGACATCCAGCAGACTTTGAATGACCAATCGTGTACTGGGAAGGTCGACTAACAATTGACAGAAGTTGGTATCATACGGTATTAGTAAACTGTGCGATACATTAGCTCCTGTAGCTACGACTCCAAACCTTCCATTTGGATCCTGAATGCCTCTCTACTGCTGGGTGCAGCACCTTGCTTTCAAAGGGGACTGCGGCATCTAAAAGGGACGGAAACAGCACAGAAGTCTGTGGGAGGACTAACCAGGCCAAACAAATAAATAATGTAACATAAAGCGCTGAGGGGGGGGGGTGGGTGTTCTGAAGAGCCACCTGTCGTGGTGGATATGTGAGAGTGTTGGCCAGGGCCTGTGGAGTATCCGCACGATATCTCCCCCGTCAGAGACAAACACGAGAGGCAGCCAGGAGCGGGCCTCTGAGTACAGCCATAGATCTCTACCAACTCTGTCGCTCTTTCTCTGCCACACTACAAACAACACCCCTGACTGACTCTCCACATCTCACAAGGAGAGAACTAAGCCTATCATTTCATACTGAAGAAAGAGGAATCAACTCTCCTTGTAAGCTCGTTGGTTCTCAGAGGAAACACGTGGTCGGATAGTGACATCATGGAGTTGGTGGAATAACTATGTTGCTTTTTCCCTCTCATTGCCACCCTTGAGTGACAGGGACACTAATCAAAATGTTTAACTATTGACAAAAACTACAGGCCTAGCCTTGGGGGGGAGACAGGATATTTGTACTTGGGTAAGACCGCCACAGATAGCTAGTTCTAACAACCACATAAAAAAACAAGAGAACAAAAACGCATGAATGGATCAAAAGACAAATCTAAGAATATTCAACAATGGGAATAGGCCTACTTATTGTAGCCTTTGTGACTCATCGAAAACGAACAGTGTTTTGTGTTCGAATAATGGATTCTAATGTATGGTAAACAGAGGCCAGGGGAGCTACAAGGAGCCCTGTCCCCTCTCCTCCAGCTGTGGCTATGGGCTCCAGAGGCTGGCTCCCACACAGGAAAAAGCCCATCAGCCACTGAGACACTGCATGGAACCACTTCAGTGTCTGGCAGCCGGTGCTCCTGGGCTCCCATAAACGTGGCTTTAAAACCACCTAACCTGCATCCGCATGTCCTCAACAGGGATTTATCTGACTACGGTTTCAGTTGTAGCCCACCACGGAACGCTGTCTTTGCTTTTGCTGCTGATACGACATTACCACAAACAGGTCTGGACATCTGTACCACATCTGTGTGTTTTGGAACCGACCTTAAAGAATAAGAATAGAACCTGACCATGTGGTATCAATTGTATGCTTTTCCTTTTATTATTACAATAAATTCCTCCATTAGAAATACTGTTCAGTGCAGCAAAACAAAAATAGATGAAACTACCCAATGTGTCAGCTCTTTCTGCAGAAGCCTTTTTATTGTGTGTGTGTGTGTGTGTGTGTGTGTGTGTCCACGTCAACAGCTCCTGAGCATCTGTGCAGCACCTGGGAGTGGGGAACCGGTGGTGCTAAGTCATGGACTCAGACCCGAAAGTGAATCAGGAAGTGGTCTAGGTTAAGCCCTTCCCCCATGCTGTGAGGCAGTCTCTGCTCTCCCTCTGTTCCCCTTGAGTCAGGAGGATGTGAAAGTACAGAACAGGACATAAGGCCCTTGACTCTGAACTAGGACACTCATCCCCAGCAGCAATATTCATAAATCATTGTGTTCAGTTACTGCAGCGTTTTGTTTTCATGTCATCAAAATGTCAGAGTAGTTCAGAATAGCTCAGTTGTTGCTTCCGTGATGCATACATATAAATATTCTTCACCAAATATTCTTCACCTATACCAATCAGTGTTAATTTTGGCAGGCTTTTTAGTCACTTTGGTGTTTAGATGAAGATGCACACCAGTTCTAGTCACACCAAGTCACCTCCATTTGTCTTAGTTCCAGTCTAGTTCCAGTTGATGAAAACTGAAAACATTCTAGTGCAGTTTCAGTCCATAAAAACGGCAAAACAATTTAGTCAAGTTTTCGTCGCTGACAACGGCTAGACTAAAATGTTTTGGGGTTTTGGAGGTGACTTGGTGTGACTAGAACTGTTGTGCATCTTCATCTAAACACCAAAGACTAAGTGACTAAAAAGCCTGACAAAATTAACACTGATACCAATCTACTCTACTGAACATGAGTTCAGTAGAGTAGATGTGTAGAGTAGATGTGTCACATTGAGAAATTAGAACAGAACATGCCGTAGGGAATTGCAAAGGCCTTTTTCTAAGAATCACTCCAATCGGTGTCATTGCATTGGATCAGGAAAAACCATTAGACAAATAAGAATATAATTCTTAATAGCTTGTTTATGTTGATAAATACACTGAAAGAGGGCCATCTTCTGCTCTGTCTCAGGACTAAGGCCTATTCCATGCACGTACAACACTCTGCAGCATTAGAATATGGAAAGGCCTGCAGATAAGAGTTGTTTATTTGTTTTGTTTTTTTGCTTAAATCATCATTTTTAGATCAAAAAGAGATGAGAGAAATGCAGAGATAGGGAAATAAGCACTGAGTTCACAACCACTTCCTGAGTCAGATCTACCCTAACTCTCAATAGATCAGTCTTTACTTCACCTTAGAGTGAACACGTAATGTGATTCTGTCACCTCTGGGGAGAAGGCAAACACTACACTATCTACTACTGTAGTCTATCATAGAGACACCGTTGCTCTTGAGTGAATTCACCATCCAGAAGCTGAGCTAAGCCTGTATACTTAATGTTTCATCTTTTTTCTCAGAGCTGTGCTCCCCAAGGGCCAGACTTCCTGTGGCGACCGTGTCAAAGCTCTCCTCCAGTGAACACCAAGCCACATCTCTGCAGCCTCAGCTGTCTTATGAAGAGACTGAGTGGGAGGTGGATTCCATAGAAACCCATCTATAGGACTACTACACTGCAATGCTACAGTGCAGCTCTGGAGCTCAATGAACTTGATAGAAACTGCAGTGTCAGTGATTGTAACGTCACAGTGACAGTGAGTGCTATTGAAGGGTATTCAAACATTGTCAAGCCCTTCAAAGGTGTGTTTCCATATGTGTGTTAGGCGTAGATACACAGCTTTGGCCTGATAGCTACCTGATGTTCATTATGGGTGTGCAATCTATGGCTGGGTCGCTTGTCAGCTGTTCTGAACAAACATGTGTTGCCACTCCCAACACGTTCGTCATAGAAATCCATAAACTCGCTAGCCCTGTTTCCCTTGAAAGGCAGCCTGAATAACTCTTAGAGCAGCAATATAAAAACCATGTTTCACTCCTCACGCAGCGGTTCTGGAGTGATGCTCCACATTCAGAGTGAATGAGGTAAAGACACCATTGCTAGACTGACCCAGCTAGCCAAGACAGCCAGACACCATTGTGTGCTAAGACCATAGAAATGCTTATGTTTCTAACTGAATGACTTGGCCCAGATGACCAGATGATTTTTTCAGTAACGCTAGCATTCCTCACGGTTAGTGAGGCTGACTAGGACTCTTCACAAGTATGCAGTCCACTTCCTGCACACTCACAGTAACATGCATACACCTCCTCAGTGACACGTTATTCATTCTCTCAGAAATATTTTTGGCTCAATTTGTTTGCTAGTTTTTCTCCACTGAGGGAATGAAGCTCATGGACCAATGATGAAAATAATACATGATATGGTATCTTAGTAATTAAAAAGCTGCACTCTTTAACACAGTATCCACTCGCCATGAAACACTAACATGCCTGTCACAGCCACTATTTTACACAACATATAACATTATTACAATGTGTCACATAATTACAATTAGCCAGAGTAGGCTAGATCTAGGCCTATGCCTTTGCAAATCAGGCGATAGCATGAACACTTCAATGGCAGGTGGGGGCTGCCCTTACCTTACTTTGTTTTCAGTACCAAACACCTAAGACCTCCCTAATATCCAACCTGCACTGAGGGGCAGACAAGGAGTCTTCTAGCTCAGCATGAGAGGAGCAACTGTCCCAACTCCCCTCCGCTCTAATCTCTGCTACTAGAGCCTCCCTCTACTGCAGAGAAGGATGTGCCACTCCTGGGCACAGATAACTCAAATGGCACTGCCTGTGTGTGTGTGTGTGTGTGTGTGTGTGTGCGTGTGTGTGCATGCGTGTGTGAAAGAAGCTGAGGAAGGTTTGGATGATGACAGCAACGTCCTTTAAGCTCCCGATGATAGATGACAGAGTAAATGAGAGTGACACTCGTTAAAAACAGAATGGTCACTATTCAGAACAGAGAGTTGTAATTTGCCAGTTAGTGCTTAATTCAGGGCTTAAAGTGGGAAACAATCCTGTGCCTGAAACCTTTTCTTGGGGAGGGGGGTCACAGTTTGAGATATTGGGAGAGCGGGTACAGAAGACAGCTTCTTGTCTCAATGTTTAAATGCATTAATACTATTTTATAGTCAATACAAAATATATGTCTCAATGTTAAAATGCATTAATACTGTTTTATACTCAATACAAAATAAAATAATATATTTAGATGTCTTTAAAAGAACAAACTGATTAAATCACTTAAGGCCAAACTGATTGCATCACTTATTAAGCCACTATCACAATAGATCAATAGATCTACATCAAGTAGAATACTGATGACTAGTGACCAGTCAAGACCATTGGACTCCAGGATATCTTTGAGCTCCTGCATGAGGGCTGACGAGTTGGCAATGTTTACTTTCCTGCTGACTAGGTGTTCCTAGTCCTGCTGACTTTGGCCAGATCATCATCAAAAAATCGAACAAGGACATTGAGGATTTTGGCCATGTTAAGATTAGTAGCTTCGTCGATATTCATTGAAAACTTTGCTTTTTTAAGCTTTTCACACAGCCGTTTTTTTAATCCCGGGACAAAGGCCATATGTGTTTAAATAGCTGGCGTGCTGATTGGAAACGGACAGCTTTGTCAGTGCATTTTTGTCTTCTGATAGCTTCTTGCACAAATCGACGGGTGGCTGAGCCATTGTGAAAGACAGATCATGTTCAGCTATAAACGCGCACACTCGTCGTTGGTTGGCTTGAGCAATGTGATACCATTGGTAGGCGGAACTGTCTCTTTGCTGAAGATGACTCTTTAAATTACGATGTAAACAAATAGCATGTGATTTATTTATTTATTTATTGCTCAAAATGCCCCCGCGCCGGAAATCCGGCACCGTGCCGGAGAACTTTAAGCCCTGTTAATTGCTGCTTGATGGCAATCAAACAGACAGAAACCTTAAACAAACAAACCTTTGGGTGTGAATAAAACTGGCATGCTATTTATTACTGTGAGTTCCTTTGTCATGTTGTTGGGTTATTCTCTGGCTCTACTCTCTCTGTCAAGCCTTTCACAATGGCCACGGTGGCCGTACTGGATCAGGTGTCGGCCACAATCAGTCTGTGGTTTCCCTGACGACTGGGCGTCCGTCCAGCCTCATTCTGGCATCACATCCCAAACTGCATGGTGGGGAAATACCTGTGTCTCCCAGCTCTACACTTGAATTAATCAATGCTGTAGCTTTAATGCATGTGGGCACTTAATACAGGCATCATGATCTTTTTTTGCCATTTAAGTTTGAATAACAATTGTTATAATGTTACAAATACATGTGGGCACACAGGCTGCAAAGTGCAAATGCATCATTAAGCATCATGTCTTAAAAGAACGCCCTTGCCCCTTGAAGAGGCCAATCCATCTGACAGAATCATCAGTGTAGCCTAGTCTATATATCCTGGATTCCAGGTCTGTGTCAGAGCTGTATTGTATCTGCAGAATGATGGTGATGTGATGTGCCACAATGTTTCCACTGTGCTGTGCAGTGAGTACATGGCCATGTGTTGGGGATTCTATCACTGCAGTGTTTGGCTCTTGTCCTGTCAGCTTCAGCTAGAGAAGGTGACTCCCATGGCTTTCCTGTCAGCTTCAGCTAGAGAAGGTGACTCCCATGGCTTTCCTGTCAGCTTCAGCTAGAGAAGGTGCCTCCCATGGCTTTCCGGTCAGCTTCAGCTAGAGAAGGTGACTCCCATGGCTTTCCTGTCAGCTTCAGCTAGAGAAGGTGACTCCCATGGCTTTCCTGTCAGCTTCTCACTAGTACTCTGACTTCAGCTAGAGAAGGTGACTCCCATGGCTTTCCTGTCAGCTTCTCACTAGTACTGCCTCCCTCAGCTAGAGAAGGTGACTCCCATGGCTTTCCTGTCAGCTTCAGCTAGAGAAGGTGACTCCCATGGCTTTCCTGTCAGCTTCTCACTAGTACTGCCTCCCTCAGCTAGAGAAGGTGACTCCCATGGCTTTCCTGTCAGCTTCTCACTAGTACTCTGTGGCGCAGGAGGTAGAGCCGGCGTCTAACGACCGCGAGGTCGCCGGATCAATCCCCGGCTGGCCACATGTCGAGGTGTCCTTAGGCAAGACACTGAACCCCAAATTGCTCCCAATGAGCGGCATTGGTGTGTGAGTCAGTGTGTGTGAATGGGTGAATGAGAGGCCGTTGTAAAGTGCTTTGGAATAAGGCGCTATAATAAGTCAGTCCATTTACCATTTACACATTGCACAGCACACATACTGTACAAGTGCACGCACACACAGGCAGCTGGTACAGACACAGTGTTGAATGAAAACTATTTTAAGTTACTGGTCGCATCAAAGAGCCTACTAAAGAGCCTACTAAAGGGAATCCAGGGCACTCCAGGACAGAGCGCTAAGCAGAATCCTTCAAACCCTTTAGAAAAGAAAGAGGCCACTTGGTGTTCTGTGACACCCAGAGCCAAACCAGACTGGACAGGCTCAGGTGGACAGGATACTCCGGTGCTGATAATAATAATAATAATAATAATAATAATAATAATAATAATAATAATAATAATAATAATAATAATAATAATAATAATACCTTTATTTGTATAGCGCTTTTCCTGCAAACGTTGCAGCTCAAAGTGCTTTAATCATTATATAATCATAATTTAATTATTTAGTCATTTAAAGGCAATATTAAAAAGATGGTTTTTTAGAACATACTGTATGTGCTGAGGTTGCATCCCTAATGTAAACTGGCAGTGCATTCCACAATCTGGGTGCTTAAAATAAGAATGCAGCCTCACCAAATCTCTTCTTTTGTACTGATGACCCCCTGCATCTTCCTCACCAGCCGCCCCTCCCCCCACAGCTGGCCCTGCCCTCCCCTGCTCACCAGAGGTCTGGCTATTTATAGCAGCTCCAGTCTCCCAATGAGTGGAGCCTCTCAGTAATGAGCTCAGCACTGGAGCGCAGCGCAGCGGGGAGATGATGTGACTGGGAAACAGACTCAGTGTCCTGGCCCTGTGAGGACACGTAGGGGACTCTCAGCACAGTGCAGCAGTGAGCCCAGCTGAGGGACACCCTGGCCACCTTCAGCACCACAGCATTGCGTGACGTTAGAATTATAAGGTTCTATCTACATTTCTGGTCAAAATTGAGTTTTTTTACATAATCTGATCCATTAGGTGTTTATTAATGCCTGTGTGGTGTTATTTTTTAAATGTTGACATTTTTTAGTTAGTAATTAATAAAATACAAAGGTTCCATCTCACAAAACATAATGGAATGTAAAAACTTTGACGCTCAATATCTCTGAACTGCCCTAAACGGAGATAGAACCTTATCATTCTAAACTCACGAGTGGTCATTTAAAGCTGGACAGAGATGGGGCTTAGAAGTACATTTTCGGAGGAGGCGTTATATTGTTTAAGGTGACTTTTCTCTGACAGCAAAAAAGCAACAACAACAAAAATATTTTAAAAACTCACAAGCTTTCCCTCTCTGTGTACTATTAGGTACAACATAGTGATCACACAGGACATCGTGTCAGTAGTCGGGAGAAATTAGATGGGGCTGTGTGAGAAAACTGCTGTTCTACTGTACGTTCAATAAGGTATGGTTGCCTACAGTATATTCAGTCTATGCAGCACAGCCTGTCTGCTCCTACTGTTGACCTACAGTATAGTCTCTTTGGCTCAGAGTCCTCTGCTGTCTAAGACAGTGTGTTCTGTACGCTACCCTGCCACCGGCCAAAGACAGATTTGTAGCTATTTCCATTTCTTGGATGGTTGGCCATGAGAAAAACAAGGGTGTAATTACCTACAAATAGCTTTCACATAACTGGGAGAGGACACGGAGGGACACTGTATTCATATAGTTTTGTCTCTTTACAGTTAGCGCCATCAAATTAAAATAATAGAGTATAGAAGTGAAAGATGTGATTTGCAGAACAACTAAAAGGCTATGTGACCTTTGTTGTCAGTGTGTCTCACTCATGTTCCATGCCTTGAAGATATGCATTTCCCTAATGTTAGCCTAGTGTATATAAATTAAGCTAAAAGCAGGTCTGAGTGAGATTATATATCACCCTAGGCTATACCTTTCCCTACTGTAAGTAGCCTAGTACTTTTCACATTACCAAGATATCCACAGTAAGCTACAATTATGACACACAGCAAACTAAGACGAAAATAGCAGCAGTTTATGAGTTAAAGCATCATTCGACTGTGCCTGGATGCTTTGAGAGTACAGTTTATATGCAGATAAACGTAACAGGGTAGATGCTGTGTTAAAGGAGCATAGTCTACTACTAGCTACTGAGATGCTAACCCTATTACACACAGTAGCTCAGTCATAGCACTGTCTGCCATAATGAAGCACTTAGGGATCTATTAAAGAAATAAACAGCAACTCACAGATGACTACACTAAACACAACAAAGCCATATCGACTGCTACACATAGCCCTAATGAGGAACAAATGGCTGGCTGATCATGTGAAAATAATTTAGTCTATCCAACGGTAGCATGTGGACTGTGGAGTGTTTCAAAAGCTGCCAATTGTTTACAGCCTGACAGCAATATTTATGCAACCCCATTTGATCAACAGCTCAGACAGAGCCTACACTACAATGTTGTCCAAAATATCATACAGGATAGATTAAGAATAATAGACTTTAACTAGCCTAAATTAAACTAAACTAACTGAAGACTTGACACTTTCATTGGTGACACCATAATGCACACACACACACACACACACACACACACACACACACACACACACACACACACACACACACACACACACACACACACACACACACACACACACACGGAAGTCCCTACATACATACAAGCTGCTTTTAAGTTGCTTATAGATACTAGGCTAGTGGTGTACTCAAAATGGATGTAATTATGATCTAGCATCTATGCAGCCTGTAAGCACACAAGTGATAGGCTACTGCAGAGGTTAATCAAGGTCTACTGTATGTTTCATAAGTACACCGTAGTATCATGGCACAATCTATGATCCACCATGCGTGTGTCTGGCTGGCATTACTGGTATGTTCTGGTGCTGACCAACTCATAAACTGTCACATGAGCAGATGAGCAGTCAATTATCTTGTTTATAGATTATATTTTGTAAAATATAATAATAATAATAATAATAATAATAATAACTTCGATTTCTATAGCGCCTTTCGTAAAACCCAAGGACGCTTTACAATTCTAAAGGGGAATGGTCAGACAGACAAAACAGAAAACAAACAAAGCAAAACAGAAACAGTGACTAAGGGCCAAAGGCCTTGATGAACAGATGTGTTTTAAGGGCTGATTTGAAGGAGTCCAGGGTGGGGGCGTAATAATAAATATGTAATTATATGTTACAATTGTGCAGCATAGATAGAGGACTTGTTGCTGGAGGTGGATAACTGGATGCTGGATAGTTGCTGGAGCCTCTCTATTGCAACAATTACAGGTGGAGGCAGTATTGACCTTTAAGCAAACAGAGCATCCTGTTGAACTCGACACTCACTGGCCACTTCATTAGGTACACCTTGCTAGTACTGGTTTGGACCGAGTACCGAGTTTGCCTTTAGAACTGCCTTAATTCTTAGATTCAACACGGTGCTGGACACATTCCTCAGAGGTTTTGGTCCATACTAACATTATAGCGTCACGCAGTTGCTGCAGATTTGTCGGCTGCACATCCATGATGCAAATCTCCTGTTCCACCACATCCCAAAGGTGCTCTATTGGATTGAGATCTGGTGACTGTGGAGGCCATTGGGTACAGTGAAACCAGTTTGAGATGATGTGAGCTTTGTGACATGACGCGTTATCCTGCTGGAAGCAGCCATTAGAAGATGGGTACACTGAGGTCATAAAGGGATGGACATGGTCAGCAACAATACTCAGGTAGGCTGTGGCGTTGAAGCGATGCTCATTTGGTACTAAGGGACCCAAAGTGTGCTGAGAAAATACCCCCCACAACATTACACCACCACCACCACCCCCCCCCCACACCATTACACCACCACCACCAGTCTGAACCCTACAAAGCAGGATGAATTCATGCTGTCATGTTTATGCAGGGTTCCTGTAGGTTTCAACATGACATTACGTTACATTTAGACTTTTGAAGAGATTTTTAAAACCACTTTTAATAGAATTTAATACCTATTTCACAGCCATACTGGCAAAAAAGTATGAAGGAAAATTGCTATGAAAGAAAAAACAAGTCCCAGAATTACTTAAAGTAAATTTATTCATGTTCAACATAAGAACAATGACTGAACATAACAGTACAAAGAATTGTGTGTGTGGGGGCATGCGTGTGTGTGTGTGTGTGTGTGTGTGTGTGTGTGTGTGGGTGTGTGTGTGGGTGTGTGTGTGTGTGTGTGTGTGGCCACAGAACGACAAAGGGTAATGTGTGGAGTCCACTGCTGCCCACGGTAACAAGCTGAGCACCACCATACTGTTCCGCATGCTCTTGCTGGAGAAGTTCGAAGAATTTCCAGTTCACATTGGGCCCATCCATGGAGATGGACACCAGGCTCCTCAGTTCAAGTTGGTCCACACACTCCTGGGAAATAAAAATGAACCACTAAATCATATATCTCAGTATGTAGGCTATACAAATTACTTTTACACTTTTTTGAGTCAAGTTCAAGTAAGTGTGTGAGTTTATTCTGTTATTTATGCTATCATTATACATTTTCCTGATCCAAAATCCATAGCAGTAGGGAGTCTGGTGACGTTGTCTAAAAATGATAGTGTGATTAAACATACTTTTAAACATACAGCATTTTTGCAGTGGTCACTGGTCACACACAATTAATTTTCATTAGAAAAATATAATTCCCTGCACTTGCAGTTTTCTTCACTTGCTCTGGTCCCTACCAATGTTGAGACCAAACCTACTCCCTTGGTCTAATACCAATACTTTCTAAATAAATATAAACATTTAATGATCAATAAACCATTACTTACATGACATGTTCCAGCAAGTCCCGCACTGTTGCATGTCCCATAAACTGGGACCCTAGGTACCTCGACTGCCCCTGCTCCCAGAAACGTTCGTCCAGGTCCAGCTGCTTGGTTTTGGTCTTCTGGTTCAAACTTTCATCGAACATCAGAACGAACGGACCGCACCAAACGTTTTCGTGATATCGGTATCAGGGAACATGTCTATAAAAAGCTCACCTATGCCATTGTTGCTGTTGTGGGACTGGTGTTTAACTACAGTATTAAGCATCCACAGCACCTCCGCTTTTAGGGTTGTCGTAGATCCAAACGTCGTCCGGAGGTCGATTATCCTCCATGATGCCTGAAGCAGGGATGAACACGGAGGGAGGAGACGGCCTGAAGCAGGGGTGAACACGGAGGGAGGAGACGGCCTGAAGCAGGGGTGAACACGGAGGGAGGAGACGGCAGACGTATGTTGTTGGATGTTCACATGGGTCTTGTGTTCCTCTGACTGACCATGCAAAGCCTTTCCCCCCCACGTTCCTGGTTTAACTGTCTTCTTGCATAAGGTGCACCGGGCTTCAAAAACGTTCCCTTCCACTGGTTTCAACCAAGCACTAAATGTGCTTTTCTTCAACTATGTAGTGTTAAACTTACACTTCCCTATAGTTCCCAAACGTAAGTAAAGATGTTAAGACGTATGATAGCAGAATGTCTCTTTTACCTCAGGCTCTGACTGACACTAGGCCAAGCTTGGTTGCTAGGCGCAGTTGCTAGCTGGGAGTTCTCCGATAAGTTCTCTTTGGGGTCTGCAAAGTTAGTGATTATTGGTTCCATGTTGATTTATTTCCATACTAATTGTTGGGGGGCTACTGATAGGCTATTACCATACTGCTTACTTTGCAGGCCAGACATTTCCCCCAAACACATTTAAACGCGGCGATATTGAGAAGTTATCCCAAGTAACTTCCTAAACTCGCCCCGAATATTTTATGAATAGCCCCGGATTTCTAAAAAGAATAATATTTTTAAAAAGATTGCCATCTAGCACCCCCCAACCAAAATCATATTTAAGACATTTTTAAGACTTTTAAAGGCCTAAAATTCTGATTCTGGCCCTGTTACACCAAATTCTGACCCTACCATCTGAATGTCGCAGCAGAAATACAGACTCATCAGACCAGGCAACGTTTTTCCAATCTTGTAAAATATATTGTCCAATTTCATAGGGTCCGTGCCAATTGTAGCCTCAGTTTCCTGTTCTTATCTGACAGGAGTGGCCTGGTGGGTCTTCTGCTTCTGTAGCCCATCTGCTTCAATGTTCAACGTGTTGTTGGTTCAGAGATGCTCTTCTGCATAGCTTGACTGTCACAAATGGTTATTTGAGTTACTCTTGCCATTCTATCAGCTCGAACCAGTATCTGGCCATTCTCCTCTGACCTCAGCCATCAACAAGGCATTTTCGCCCAGAGAACTGCTGCTCACTGGATATTCTCTCCTTTTCTGACCATTCTCTGTAAACCCTAGAGATGGTTGTGCGGGAAAATCCCACTAGATCAGCTTCTGAAATACTCAAACCAGCCCGTCTGGCACCAACAACCACGCCACGTTCAAAGTCACTTAAATCACCTTTCTTCCCCCACTCTGATGCTGGTTTGAACTTCAGCAGGTCTTCATGCCTAAATGCATTGAGTTGCTGCCACGTGATTGGCTGATTAGATATTTGCTTAATAGGCAGTTGAAAAGGTGTACCTAATGAAGTGGCCGGTGAGTGTAATTCAAACAGTGAAGACAGCCTTTTCAACAATGGAAAAGTCCAGAGTGCATCCACCCAGTCTGCAAACAAATGATAATGACATGACGGTTGACTATCACAAAAGTACATGACGGTTGACTATCACAAAAGTACATGACGGTTGACTATCACAGAAGTACATGACGGTTGACTATCACAAAAGTACAGTATTCACTGCAACATAAGAGTGTAAAGTGTGTGACTAGGCTGTGTATACCATAACCATTTGGTGTTTGAAATCCTGCATGAATCCTTAAGAGTACAGGAGGAGAGCGACTGTCACCAGACATATTATTCTTGTCATCTAACGTCAGTCGCTGTAGTGTCAAAGCTAGCCAACTGGTCGTCGTAACGACTCTGAAACCCTGATCAAACTCGACCAGAATTGACAACCAAATGGTGTGAAATGTTATTATTATATGTGCGGGTTTACAATATGTTTCCTCTAAGCTGATACGAGGGTGAAACATAACAGAAGGAATATTAAATGATACGAGGGTGAAACATACCAGAAGGAATATTAAACGTGTCCCTCGCCTCACCTGTCCAGCTCTGGTGCGGGTGTGATGTGATGTGATGTGATGTGATGCTCGTGCAGAGACCAGATCGCTCCTGCAGATGGAGCTCGCGAGTTTGCTCTGGTTTGGTGCAGTGTCAACAAGACTTGTGGGATATGTAGTTTATTTTGGAAGATTTTATATTTTTATATTTAGACATTCTAAACATGTTAATGTTTATTTTTTGCTACGGTTGGTACTGTACACATGTCTCTGTTGAGTTAAAAAAAACAAATTCGTTGCTGTAATAAATCAAACTAATCAAGTGTAGGTATTCAGAGTATTCACTAGATTTGAAAATGAAATGTTTGTTCAATGTTACTGTTAAATCCAAAATGTTTAGGGCTGGATGTTATTCAATAAATGTAAGGAGAGAGATTAAATATATGATCGATGTTTTAGTGCATAGTGCTACTTCTATAATTTATTATTTCTATTATTATACCACTATTGTCTCTTGTCTTAACTATTGCCATTTTCTGTTGTTGCTGAGATGAGATGTAACAATAAACTTGATTATTGATTCTGATAAATGACTGCTCAAGGTCAATTACATAGCAGCATTACATGTGTGTCGAATCTGCTAAAGCAGAGAGGAAAAACAGCAAGAAAAATATTTCTCTCCTCATTCTATGACAGGAAACTTGAAAATAAGAACGTTGAAAATAGAAAACCCCTCTCCGTGTAGCTATATTGATACACATTTTATCAAATAGATAAACTATATAGAGAAACGTTTATTTTATTTCTATCGGTGTCATATTTGACGAATCTACTGTCCCTTAATACATTACTGAATTGACCTGACGTCATACACACACACTGAACATCATGGCGGCGTCCGTGAGTGATGGAGGTGTCCCCATGTCTGACACTCAGGGCTCACCGGCTGGCCCGGGCGGTGACATCCAACACTTCCAGTACAGTATGCTTCTGGAGCACCTCATCGGGGAGAAGAGGCCCATCAAGGAGATCAGCCCCGGGGTCATGGGGGGTCTCCCAATCCCCTTTAAGTCCGACGACCAGAAGATGATCGAGCGGGGCATGGAGAGCTGCGCCTTCAAGGCGGTGTTGGCGTGTGTTGGAGGTAAAGGCTAACCCTATCCCTAACCCTAAACCCAACCCTAACCCTAACCTAACCTAACCCTAACCCTAACCTAACCCTAACCTTAACCTTAACCCTAACCCTGGTCCCTAACCCCTAACCCTAAGGCTAGCTGGATATCTACCTTAATAACACACACACACACACACACACACACACACACACACACCACACACCACACACCACACACCACACACCACACACCACACACACACACACACACACACACACACACACACACACACACGAGTTGGCTACATCCTGTGTAGATTAATGTTGACATGGTTTGACCCTAACCCTTGTAGCTCTGTTGAGGAGTTGCTTACCCTAAAGCATGTCATTGATTTGATTTGACTGGTGACAGTCCCGGGTAGTTTGTTGTACTAAACATTGCTTCTGCAGATGGAGGACCATTTACTTTATGTTTAATAAAACCTCTGTTATACTCTGCAAAGCTATAGATTGTTTTTGACTGTAGATTAGCCGGATAGCATCCTGCAGTCCTACTCTGATGGTTCGTAAAGGTCTTCACTTTCACATTTACTCACATCAACCATTGCGTTTCCGACAGGGTTTGTCCTAGGAGGAGCTTTTGGTGTGTTCACCGCCGGCATTGACACCAATGTTGGATTCGACCCTAAAGACCCCATGAAAACACCCACAGCACGAGAAGTTCTCAAAGACATGGGCCAGAGGGGAATGTCATATGCCAAGAACTTCGCCATCGTGGGTGCCATGTTCTCCTGCACGGAGTGCATCATTGAATCAGTAGGTTACTTCACCCTCACTAACATGATGTCATGTCAAATTAAATATCTGTTAAGTATCTACATCTATTACAAGTCTGACCTGATAGAAAAAAGTTCCTATGCAATAGTCTCAGCCCCCCCTTGTGGTGTTTTAATTTACTGCACAACGTGAGGAAAAATGACATTATTGGTTCACTTACTAAATTACCCTCTTAACACTTTACAGCACAGGGGGAAATCAGACTGGAAGAATGCCGTTTACAGTGGTTGTGTTACTGGAGGAGCTATCGGGTTCCGCGGTACGTCACCCATTACACTCACTTGACATTCAAATGACTTGTGTGTGCATGCACAGCTTCTTGACAACATGTTGATAGAGATGTTGAAAACACTGACCACAGTGATCTTTTCCTATTCCTTAGCTGGACTGAAGGCAGGTGTCCTGGGGTGTGGAGGTTTTGCAGCCTTCTCAGCTGCCATTGAGTATTATCTCAGATGAACACCAGTGGACCTTTCCTGTGTGGACTATGGTGGAGAACTCAGACCCTCTGGGCCAGAGAGAGACTTTCATATCTCAGCTGTGAGGACGTTGGTATGCAGATAGACCATCTGATCATGAGGATTATCAACACATGGACAATTCTACTCTGGTCCGAAATTGCTCAACCAGATGCATTGTGGACTTGTTCTTGTGCACATTCATGGTTCTAATATAATAATGTGATGATCAGTGGTCCAGTCAATAGTGGCCCATTTGATTTATTAATCATAAGTGTCAGTCAAGACAAGAGATGTGTTTATATATATATGGTGGCAAAAGTGAAGCCAGGTCTGGACATAGTCTGACTGTAAAGGAAGTATGTGGTGACACTGACCAAAATGTGTGTGTAAGTTATTACTGTAGCCTATCCAATTAAAGTTAATTCAAAATCACCAAAGAGCCACTTATTCATCCCCCCCTGGACATGCATACAACCTCCCCTACCCCTAACCATCTCCCCTAACGGCCAAGCTCCACCATGGCCATCGAGCGTTGCGTCAAATGTGCGTTGCGTCCGAAATTGGGATCAAATGCATTGTAATCAATGAAAGGTGCTCCACCTGCTGCGTTGCGTCAGCGTTGCGTTGCGTCCGATGGCTGCGTCAAAAGTAGACATTCAAAAAAGTTAGATTTTTGACGGTGGACGCAGACGTCACAATGAGACGTATATTTGCCCCACGTGGGGCGTGAGATGTATATTTACAATTGTAGTTGTTGGTTATTATTGTATAGCCTATTGGTTGTTTTCTGGTGTTGTTTTATTGTTTTGCTCTGTTTGTAGTGCACTTGATATTATGATATATATATTATAATTGTTTTATCAGCTGTTAAATCACCACAGCGGTTAATAGAGATAATACCAGATTGAAAATGCTTGTAGCCAACTACTCAGCTATTGCGAATTGCTATTCACGCGAGTCAGCTGTCAATCACCACAGGTGCTTGAAAGCTTGTTGCAGGAATGGACGACGCACGGCTCATCCTTGAGGTCGAAAAATATTATTTTTTATATGCGACAAATGACAGATTGTACCATGATGCCCAGGTGAAGGACCGAGCATTGGGTGAGATCGGGTCCACACTTAAAAAATTACAGTGGAGCTAGAGTAGAACGTTGACGTTGACGCAACGCAGCAGGTGGAGCTTGGACAACGGGAAGTTGACGCAACGCCGATGGCGAGTTGACGCAACGCAGCAGGTGGAGCTTGGACAACGGGAAGTTGACGCAACGCAGCAGGTGGAGCTTGGACAACAGGAAGTTGACGCAACGCCGATGGCGAGTTGACGCAACGCAGCAGGTGGAGCTTGGCCGTAACCCTGCCACCCCCCCTTATCTGTTGCTTGTTGTTTCTGTGTTTTCCGTTTCTCCCATATTGTCAGCGTCTTTGAGCCTCGGAAAAGCGCTATATAAATGTAATTAATAATAATAATTATTATTATTATTACCGGTATTCATAGATCTGATATTTGTTATTGTATTGAGAGATGTGACTCTGGTACCTTCCACACTGGAAGTGCCCACTCAAATGTCAGATTTTGATTTTTCTGAGTAAAGTAATCGTGGTAATTCAATCTTTGTCTTATAATGTAAACTGTGTTGAATGAGGAAACTGATGTTAATTATCATGACATGTGCTTTTCTCCAGCTTTTCTCCAATTCTATTGACCAGTAAATCCAGATATCTTATATGGTAGTTACTTTCTCTTAAGGCCCCACAAACCATGTTACCAATTCAAAAGAGAGAGCAAAGTCAAACAATCACATCCAAAACATTTGATCAGTGAAAGTAAAATGACAAGATGACAGTGTTTTGGTACACTTTTATTTATTTTACTAAAAAAGAAAAAAGTTCACATCGACATTTAACCCTTGTTGTTAATACAGTATACTCAAATTATTCTCAAAGGAAGTAAAATACAACCATTTTTGATTTTGTTTTAATCTTATATTAAAAATATCAAATAGGACTCATCTAACAGTGCTTATTTTAAGATAATGTCACAGGCTGGATGGCAGAGAGGTTGAATGTGTACACAGCATTGCATGATGGGAGATTAGCCGTGACAACCTACCTTTGTGTTACCCAGCCTGGTTTGATTGACTGAACATGCAATGAGGGCGACTACACATCATCCCGTAGGTTATACTGGTGTCATAGGACACTTGGAACAGGCTTGCAATGGAATGACAAGAAAAAAAGCAAATGATTCATCATTTGTTTAAAATTTTCCCCATAACCCTCATCTCACAGAATGACATCTCTTTTTTTTGAAAGAGCGGTTCAGAATCAACTGTCAGAATTTACACTTTTGTTCCTCGTTTCAGTTACAGTTCAGCCAACATTGGCCGTGAATACGAAAATTAAGCTAAAAAAAACATCACTACCTGAAAAAACAACGGACTCCTTAGAGCAGTTCTCTAGTTGTTGGACTGTACAGGCACACGTAATATAGATTTATAATAAATAGGGCAAATTTGGCCAAGACTCACACAGGGGAGGGCTGTGCTCTCTAGTCGTTGCACAAGGTGAGAAATCGCGACCATTCATTGAGATGGCTTACTGGCGGCTTGCAAACTCCAATAGTCCTCAGTGCCTTAACACACACACACACACACATACATACATACATACATACATACACACACACACACACACACACACACACACACACACACACACACACACACACATGCTCTGGCGCGCTAGTACATAACACACACATACACAGCCCTCCTCCGTAACATGCACAAAGCCAGAGAGAAAAAACGAAACAAAAGACCTATTGAACAAATAATATTTATAAAAAATATGTAAATGCCATTTTTCTGGAATGCCTCTGAACAGAAAAGAGAAGAAAGTTGAGTAACAGACCAGCTCTGGGATCAGAGAACCACCAGACTACACACAGTGACCCAGCGACACACCAGATCCTGACCCCTCGCTGAGAGCGCTCAGGCCTCAGACTGCTGGATGTCTGGAGAGGGCAGGGTCAAGGGTCAAAGGTGAGAGGTCGGCTGCCTCCTCCACTCCTGCTCTTCACCAGATGGACGTACTGTAGGGCCGCTGCTCTCCACACAAACATGACAACAAGACGTGACTATAGGACCAGGGGGAGCCCCGTACGTGTCTCCTCTCCCCCGTGTCTGACTCCATCTCTCAGGGGGACTGTACAGTAAAAAGGAGGGGGTTGGTATCGGGGGTGGAGTTGTGTTGAGTCTCTGTCTCCGGGCCCCCAGGGGTTTAAACGTCAGTGGAAAAGTAGAGATTGTTGCGCTTCAGCTCAGCGAAGGATATTGGAGAATGCTGTAGATAGTACAGCAACACTTGAACCTGAGATAGAGAGAGAGAGAGAGAGAGAGAGAGAGAGAGAGAGAGAGAGAGAGAGAGAGAGAGAGAGAGAGAGACATTGAGCATACTGTAGCAGTAGGCAGTACAAACAATCAAAGTACAAGTGACGATATATCAAATAAAATTAACTTCACAAGCCTGCTGTTTCCTGTTTATTTGTGAAGATCCAAAAAGCCTGAAAATAATTGTGTGGCATCAAACCTAAAAGCCACATTAGTCAGTTTTATAGAGAGAGATGTGACATCCTGGTGCTCCATGATTCAAGACTGAACATTTATGACCACATAGGTCAGAGTATGTGTACTTTGGGCTGGACATGAGTTTTTCTTAGCTCCTCCTAAAACGATTTCCCAAGTGGAACATGATGTCCAGCTAGCCAGGCTAGCGAACCGTCTGAACCCCCTTCATCAGCCATTTTGATATATTTGAATGAAAATTGCTCCTAGCTACTATATACTTTCCTATATACTTTCCTAAATAGCTCCATGGTCACCTAAGGTCACCATTCTGTGTTTCTATTCTTTGAGTATTTTTTCCTAACAAAGCCAGGAAGCCAAACTGGCTGGCGTGGGCCTTTAAACTTAGTAGACAACGTCAGAATGATACAAGCAAACGAGGCCTGGGAAATGGCATCATGAGAGCCTAGCCTTGTGGACGTGACGGGGTAAACATCTCTCTGCAGTGATGTCTGAGTCTCTGTGTACTCTTCTACTAAACACACAGAGCATTAATACACCACAACAACCAGCTCCCAGTCTGGACAGTAATTAGGGAACATGGCATTCTACTGTTCACTATGAGGACGCACTGAAGTTACTGTTTACGCTGCCTAGAATAACTTGTGTGCACAGGAAACGGTTTCTCTCTCAGTACTTGGCTGAGCTCCATAAGTAACTTCCCAAACAGCTTAATACCGCTGGGAGAGCCGACCACACTGACGTGGGTCAAAAAGCCATGTGGGACTGAGGATCTCAGGAAAGACACACACACACGTGCACCTACGTACCCGTCTGCGAGTGCACGCACACACAGACGCATACTATGTATGTAGACTCACCGGCCACTTATTAGGTACACCTTTTCGACTGCTTGTTAATGCAAATATCTAATCAGCCAATCACGTGGCAGCAACTCAATGCATTTAGGCATGTAGACATGGTCAAGACGATCTTGCTGAAGTTTAAACCAAGCACCAGAATGGGAAAGAAAGGTGATTTAAGTGACTTTGAACGTGGCATGGTTGTTGGTGCCAGACGGGCTGGTTTGAGTATGGTGTTTCAGAGTATTTAAGTGCTGATCTGATTTTGCCGCACAACCATCTCTGGGGGTAACAGAGAATGGTCAGAGAAAGAGAAAATATCCAGTGAGCAGCAGTTCTCTGGGCGAAAATGGTGGTGGTGGTGTAATGATGTGGGGGATATTTTCTTGGCACAAATCTGCAGCAACTGCGTGATGCTTTAATGTCAATATGGACCAACATCTCTGAGGAAAGTTTCCAGCACCTTGTTGAATCTATGCCACGAAGAAATAAGGCAGTTCTGAAGGCAAGAGAGGGGGTCCAACACGGTACTAGCATTAGGTATACCTAATAAAGTGGCCGGTGAGTGTATATATGCACATGTACAGTATGTGGGAGTGAGGATCTCAGCAAAAACACACACACACACACACACACACACACACACCTGTGCCATGACGTCATGTGACCAGATGTCCGAGGCCAGGGTGATGTGTTGTCCCTTGGTGGTCTCGGCCTCTGAGGGCCTGAGCAGGGTGGGCCCGAACACCGTCCCCAGGTTGTGGAGGGACATCTTGTTGATGGGCTCCTTCTCAGCCACCCTGGAACATGACCAGACAGACAACACAAGATGAACATAGTCTCACAGTTCTTCACCAGAGTTACCAGCAGGTGTCCTCAGCGTGTCAGTGTTGCAGTGTTGCTGACTGTGTCTCTGTGAGTGTTGGGTGTTAATGAGCTGCAGTGAGAACGAGGGATAATGGCCCTGAGCTGTAGGGGGGGATTCTGAGACCTCAGGCCTGCCTGCCAACCCTGACATCTCACTCCAACGTATAGAGGCTGGAAATGGGGGCAGGATGCTGGAGGCAGTTATTGGAGGAGCTCACTGTATTTGTGAGTAAGTAAGTAAAGCTTTATTTATATAGCACCTTTCATACAAGAAATGCTGCTCAAAGTGCTTTACAACAGGAATAAGAACATAAAGTGAATATAAAAACATATACAAGCATAGAATTAATATAAAAGCAGGGAAAAACAGTAAAAAGAAAAGGTAAAGATAAAATACAATAAAGATACATTTAAAAAAGGGAAACAATGTACAACCTCTGCTCGTTAATCTAACTTTCCATATCCCTTTCATTTCCCTACCTTACACAGTCTTTCTGTACTTCACAAACATCAGTTTTTGGAAAAGGTCCGTCTCAGTCTCTGTGTACGTTCTCAGTCTCTGTGTACGTTCTCAGTCTCTGTGTACGTTCTCAGTCTCTGTGTACATTCTCAGTCTCTGTGTACGTTCTCAGTCTCTGTGTACGTTCTCAGTCTCTGTATACGTTCTCAGTCTCTGTACTTTGTGCTTGAACATATCAGGCAGCCGGGTCATATAACCCTAACCCTAACCCTAACCCTAGCCCTAGCCCTAACCCTAGCCCTAACCCTAACCCTAACCCTATTAACCAGCAGCAGTTAGTGACCCTTATGGAATACTAAGGAGTATGTTATTAAGCTTGTGATGTGTTTGTGCTTTATGTGTTTGTGTGTGTGTGTGTGTGTGTGTGTGTGTGTGTGTGTGTGTGTGTGTGTGTGTGTCACCTCTTGAGGTGCTCCAGCAGGGACAGGAAGGTGATGAGGTTGGGGTCGGGGAGGGAACGCAGCAGGTGCATCATACAGTTCTCCTTGGCTGCCGGGTCAGACAGAGCTGTGGAGGAGAGGAGAGGAGAGGAGAGGAGAGGAGAGGAGAGGAGAGGAGAGGAGAGGAGAGGAGAGGAGAGGAGAGGAGGAGGAGGAGAGGAGGAGGAGGAGGAGGAGGAGGAGAGAGGGAGAAGAGAGAGAGAGGTTAGGAACAACAACCCAAGACCTGTTGGTAGTTTCCCCTCTAAGTAATCACTGACGCTAGAATTAAGGTTCTATCTCCATTTTTGTCAAAATTGAGTTTTTTACATAATCTGATCCATTAGGTGTTTATTAATGCCTGTGTGGTGTTATTTTTAAAATGTTTAATTTTTTTTAGTTAGTAATCCATAAAATACAAAGGTTCCATCTCACAAAACATAATGGAATGTAAACACTTTGACACTCTATGGGCCGGTTTCAGAGACAAGGCTTAAGCCTAGTCCTGGACTAAATCACACTTTCAATGTAAAATCTCCATTGAAGATGTTTTTTAGTCTAGGATTAGGCTTAAGCCTTGTCTGTGAAACCAGCCCAATATCTCTGAACTACCCTAAACGGAGATAGAACCTTATAATTCTAAGATCACGATTTGCTGCAATCCTCAAAACCCCAAAAAAGTGGGTCCCCTAGGTTGAAGGTTGAAGGTTCAGAGGTCATACCTATGCCCTCCATGAAGGCTGGGTAGAGGCGGTCAGTGAGCAGGGGCTCTGGGAGCTCGCGGAAGTACAGCTTCAGAGTCCCCGCGATGGCGTTGATGTCCATGTCACTCAACATCACCAGGATGTCTTTGGTGTCTGTGGAGGGGGGGGGGGGACAGAGGGACGAACACAGAGACACTATAAAGGAGGTCACACACAGACACGCAGAGACGACCGCTTCACTCCTCTGACTAAGCACTGTGGCTCCAGAGATGACATAATCAGCTAAACGGCATATACATAATACTGTTGTTGAAAACCCAAACAGGAAAATGAGCTCCATATGAGCGGAATGCACAGTCAGACACGGTAGGGTTAGCCTAGTTAGCCTAGTTAGCTCTGCTTGGGTTTTGGAGGCTGTGGCTGAGGCTGAGAGTTCCAGTACACAGCTGACAGCTGCAACTCCTTAAAACCTCCCCCAAAGTTGCCTTTCCCACAGCTCTCCTGTTTATCCACACAGGGCTAAAGACCTCCTCTGATCCACCGCTTTGTCTAACCCCCACAGGAGAGGACGGAGAGAACGGAAAGAGAGAGGAAAGAGAGGACAGTTCACAGAGGGAGGTAGATCCAAGAGTGAGTCTGGGATGGGAGGGAGGGAGTGGGTTTTTTAGAGGGGGGGTTTATGGGAGTGTTTTCTTACTGGTGTCAAACGCTGCTTTGAGGGCCTGGATGTCGGTGGCCACCCCTGAGATGCGGTAGATGCCCACCTCGTCGATGCCTCTCTTCTCCACCTCCTCGATGCACTGGCGCACAATGTAGGGCACCTTGGAGCGTTCCCGTCTGTCAGAGGGAAACAACCAATCAACACACAGTGTAGAGGCTTCTTAACCGATCAACACACAGTGTAGAGGCTTCTTAACGATCGGTACTGTTCGGTACTGTCTCAATTACATTTGAACCATTTTCTGGGTCTACCAGTACGCGCATGCCCAGTTTACCTGAATACGCGGTTCCATGTGGCCAGAGATTATTTTGCCAATTAACATGTAAACGGAATATTCCAGTTGCTACAGACACCTTATTCGGAATATTACAATAACCCGAATATTGACCTTAATCGGAATATGGTGTGCATGTAAAGGTAGTCAGTGATCTTCATCTGATCTTGTGAAAGGTGATACATGCCCCTCTCTCAGCCTGGAACACCTATCTACAGCTGAATAATAATAATAATAATAATAATAATAATAATAATAATAATAATAATAATAATAACTTTTATTTGTATAGCGCTTTTCCTGCAAATGTTGCAGCTCAATGCATGTCTGGAAGATATTATGTCTGGTGGCATCCTGAAGGGATTACACACCGTCATCAATTCCTCTGCTGTTGTAATGTGTCTGGTGCAACAGGCCGCTCGCCCCTGTGTGATGTTGTCTGGAGACACAGACCGTTCATTATGTGAGTTTCTCACGGTAGCCTATGGGCAGCGGTATCCTGTGTTGACATAGCGTTAGACGTACGGTTAAACCTCCATTTGTTTACTACAGTTTGTTTATGTTATATGTTCCTTTGAAACTGTTACAGTGGTTCATGTGTTGATACTCGATTGTCATTCTTCCTACGTGCATTCATGAGAACCCTAACATAATTGTGACCAGGTTATCACAGAGTTCATCATTAATGTCTAATGCTCACATGCGTCATTAACAACACGTAGAGTCGAGTCATCAGCTTCAGGTGTTGGATCAAGCTTAAACTCCTCATGATTCAGTGTAACTTGAGAGCAGGGTGGTAGCATACTGGGTATTCTAAATGGAACATATGATCCCATATGATCCGAGTGTCTGTCACACAAGGATGACAAAATCATTTTTAACCATAAAATATATTTTGTCACGTAATGTTAACTTGTATTAGTTGGTCATGTGACCACTTGTGGAAGGTCCGCTTTATCATGTCCATAACTGTCTGAAGTTGTATCGGGGGATAAATAAAGTAAAATACATCTTAACCCGTGCAGTCCTTTCTCTATAATTTCTCCAAAATTGCTCCCAGTGAGCGGGCCGGCGCCTTGCATGGCAGCTTGCAGCCATTGGTGTGTGAATGTGTGTGTGAATGGGTGAATGAGAGGCCGTTGTAAAGCGCTTTGGAGCAGCAAAAAAGGCGCTATATAAGTGCAGTCCATTTACCATCTATAGTTTAGTGTTTTTACTCCAATACATGAACAGTAAAACAGGATGTCTCCTGCATACACATGTGAGTGAGGAGGTCGTCCACAGCCTTACTTTGTCACCACGCTGATTTTTACTCCGAACACACCGCTCTGTTTCTTGGACGGCGTTCTCTTCAGACTCAAGTCCCGAGTCGTGAACTTCATGGAGAACTCCACTTTGATCTGTGGAGGATGAGGCACAAACACAGAGTTACTACAACATCCCTGAGGTACCCTAGACTAGGTTGAGGTATTATAAATTGTAGTGAGAGGACCGGTAATGGAATAGGAGACAGATCTGATAGAGTTGATCTCAAATGTTCCCTTACCCCATTCATCTCTATGACATCCTTGTGCCAGTTCTTAGACTGCACCGTCTGGGGGTCCAGCTGGAAAACACAGAGAGAAACAAGGTACAGCTAGGGGTTAGTCTCCTTTGTTGTTGTCTCTACACAAGCCGCCTCAGAGGAGAGAACATATTAGATCTGGTCATGATTATATGATCAAATACACATCTCATGACAACACAATCACATGGACCCTCTCTGAAACACTGTTAACATGATCTCAGGGCTGAGAGACATCACTGAAACCATGAAGTAGGCCCCAGGGTGGGTGTTGTACTAATAACTTCCAGTCACCATAGTATAGTAGCCTTCTCTCTCTCTCTCTCTCTCTCTCTCTCTCTCTCTCTCTCTCTCTCTC
>NC_137693.1:15077535-15080035 GCF_963989245.1 Nansenia antarctica | reverse complement strand
CTTGCGATCATTAGACACCGGCTCTACCTCCTGCTCCACAGCCGACCCGCCGAGGCCAAGTTGTTGCCTCCCAACAGGAGGTTGTTTCCCAAGCAGGAAGCGTTCACTGACTTAAGCTGCCATGCAAGGTGCCGGCCCGCTCATTGGGAACAATTTGGGGTTCAGTGTCTTGCCCAAGGACACTTCGAAATGGCTCGAACTGCCGATCTGCCAACCTTGCGATCATTAGACGGCGGCTCTACCTCCTGCGCCACAGCCGCCCCATAACCTCATCAACGCGTCAGCATAAACCCGCTCCAGTCTCACAACATCATGTCCTCTGATGACTCTCAGCCACAGAGAGAAAGTGTTTTTTCATTGTTCTGCTTGGCGAGGACATATCGTAGCTGTAACGACCAGTATCTAGAAAGACGATAGCACGGGGGTCATTTGTAATCTGAAATACAAAACGGAATGTTCCGAACCGTCGCTAACCCGTAGCAGCCTCTGCAAAGTCCAACATATCCATCCGTCTCCCAGCCTGGTGCTAATAGTCTTTGTGGAGGTTTGACTCGTTAGTCCAAACGACCTCCCTGTTATGAACCCACACCGCTGCGGCTCTGCTAATGAACCACACACACACACCAGGCCAAATGTGTCCTCACTTCTCACCCAGACTGATGACGAGGGGTGATTCATGCCCTTTAACGCGCCCCTACGGAGATGGAGACCAGCCCTCTTCCCCCCTCAGCCCAGACGGCCCACCCTTCAGCCAGGGGCGGTGGGCTTGAACCCAACCCAGAGGGACAGAGCCATCCTGGGTACCCCCCGAGCTCATTAGCCAATCAGAGAGGCTCTACAGGGGCTGGATTGGGCCACTTAGGGCCAGGATCTCTCCCTCCAGTGACGGCCAGAGATTTATGTGCCCTATAAAAGGGCCCATTAGGGGGCTGGCTGGCATTTAAGGCCCTTTAGAGAGGCACGAGGGGAGGCAACAGTAATATGTCATCTGGGCTAATCAGCATAGACACATGGAACACCGTTTCATTTTTATGTGCGCTGAAATATGATTAGGGCAGCGGAATAGAGGGTGCTGGGTAATGGTTAGATTCAGATGAAATAGAGGGTGGGTAATGGTTAGGTTTCATTCTCTTGGCACGCCCTAGACAGCACGACACTGTCCTTTGTTCCTGTAACCACGGGAACACCGACGTGGAAGTCGTTCAGGATAGGGACCTTCAAACAACAAACAAACCGAAAAAGTGGATAACTTATCACTTAATTGTCATGAGGGCTGTGGTAATGTCTGATTCTAGCACAAAATCTTCCGTCTGCAAGCCTAAGCTTTATCGTAGCCTCACCCCCACCCCCACCCCTTCCTCTGCGTGGTATGTTAATGAGAACCACCCCTGTGTGCTGTAGCCCACCTCCCTCCTCTTCCTCCCTCCTCTTCCACACACATTGCAGTATGTTTAATACGTAGACACATTCTTCAAATTAATTGTTATTTCAAAAAAACACACACAGGCAGCACTCTGCTCAACATGCACTATTCATCTCCCTCTCTCTCTCCCTCTCTCCCTCTCTCTCTCTCTCTCTCTCTCTCTATCTCTCTCCCTCTCTCCCTCTCTCCCTCTCTCCCTCCCTCCCTCCCTCTAGCTCTTAGCTGCATTTAACAGGAGGAGTTTGGTAAGGGCAGGGATGGTTGTAGCCCCTCCAGTTCAAAGCTTCATTCTCCCTGCTGTAGGGTAAATATGCTAGGGTGTAATTCAGAGGTGGCGGGAACTGAGCACTCATTCATAGGCCTGGGGTTTACCCAGAAGGCCCATCAAAGCCTCATTCAAAATGGATGAATGAAACTTCCTAACAGGCGGGCGGCACAAGTGTGAAAGCATGCTACTATGGGAGGATGTGTGTGAGAGAGGGAACGACATGGAGGAGAGATGGAGAGGGAGAGAGAGAGGGAGAGGGAGAGAGACAGAGAGAGACAGAGAGAGAGAGAGAGAGAGAGAGAGAGAGGGGGGGAAGGGGGAGGGAGTGGGAGGGGGAGGGGGAGGGGGAGGGAGAGGGAGAGGGAGAGGGAGAGGCAAGTGCATGACCAAGGGGGAATACGGTGTGTGTGTGTGTGTGTGTGTGTGTGTAAACACAAGAGCTACTGTACACTGTGTGTGAAAGAAGACGCTGAGAGAAGCACGCGTGTGTGACTGCAGACATGTGAGGGTGTGTGAGTCTGACCAGAGAGTATACTATAGCAGAGAGAAGAACCGTTATTTCAGTTTATTTATCAGTGTGTCAAAATGACAAGAGATTCTCCCCCCAGACACACCCGGGCAGAGCTGTTTGCCTGCGTCAGGATGGGTGTGAACAGGTCTCAGATCAGATGAGATGGACGTAGTAAAGCTGGTGGATATCTGTGAGTCATCCTTGCCTTGTCACACTGGCTGCAGTGTCAGGAGAGCGGAGGCAGGTCCCAGGTCTGTGTTGACCTCTCTAAGCCCTGAGCTGGTCTCCTGTGTTCTAG
>NC_137693.1:15050035-15075035 GCF_963989245.1 Nansenia antarctica | reverse complement strand
ACTAGAGGATCCAGACTAGAGGACCAGACTCATAGACACATACAGACACCACAGATGATGAGTCACTAGCCTCAGAGAAGCCCATCACACCCTGCCTCCGCTCACTGGAACGCTTAACAAGGTGGGTTTGATCCTCTCACACGCTCTCATCACGTGACACAAAGCATGTTTCTCCCCATAAAGCTCTCTCTCTCACACACACACACTCTCTCTCTCTCTCTCTCTCTCTCTCTCTCTCTCTCTCTCTCTCTCTCTCTCTCTCACACAGACACTCTCTCTCTCTCTCTCTCTCTCTCACACAGACAACCTCACCTTCCCTCACTCTCATGCTGGGTGCCTGTTGCCATGACTTTTCTTCAGGTGACCTATCCTCTGTGTCTGTGTGTGAGAGAGAGAGAGAGAGAGAGAGAGAGAGAGAGAGAGAGAGAGTGTGTGTGAGAGAGAGAGAGTGTGAGTGAGAGAGAGAGAGAGAGTGTGTGTGTGTGAGTGAGAGAGTGTGTGTGAGTGAGAGAGTGAATGAGAGAGAGAGAGTGTGTGTGTGAGTGAGAGAGAGTGTGTGTGTGAGTGAGAGAGAGAGAGTGAGAGAGAAAGAGTGTGTGTGTGAGTGAGAGAGAGAGAGAGTGAGAGAGAGAGTGGGCTAGGCCTGGATGTTGGGGGTCTACAGGGACCCTGGCTAATAGATCCACAGTGTTTCCGCCACACTGGTTAACCCTTCACCCTCTGAATCCCCCCAGCCTTCCGCCCACATCAGGAAACCACTCCTAACGTCTCCCCCCACTCTGGAGACAACCTGGAGTGAACCAAGCCCGCCGGGGGAGCTGTGGAACACCCACGGCTGGTTCTGCTGCATGCTTCTAAAAGGAATATTAATGCATCGATCTGGCAGGAATGTCGAGACATGGCTTGTCATATTCAATCTCTCCCTGCGTCCTCTCATCTCCGTCTATAAAACACTGTTAGCGAAGGTCAGAGACGGAAGCCTGCGTCTTATAACCATAACACTCAGACACTCTGTCTCCTCTCCAGAACAGCGGCTCTGACTCACTCCCTGGTCAGACAAAGACAAAGACAGACAGTCCACAGACGGGCAAGGTGCTGTGAGGTAGACTGATACCTGGAGATAGCACTGTGACTCAGGTGTTGGGGAACAAAAGAAGAGAGGCCTGGATTCAGATTCAGTAAGAGACACACGAGATATCACCTTTCTCTGACGAGGAATGTAGACATACGATACACACCACACAGAACGGGACCCCCCCGTAAGTGCAAAGGTACAGGTGGGCGAGGGATGAGGTTACCCGTCGAAGGTGGCGGACCCCCAGTACGAGGAGGAACCGTTCACATTCTTTCTTTGACGCTCATCACACAAAAAAGCATCCGGCTTTCGACGTTTTCAACCGTAGTCTGTGTGACTGTGTGACAGTGTGACGTCATAGCTGACCGTGGCAGAGCTTGGGGGTTATGTGACTAGCGTGTGGTGGTGATAGCGCTGGTGGTCAGATAGGAAACAATTAGCTCCGTGGTCTGCGCCAAGGAACTGCCTGTCTTTGCCTGTCTGCTGGTTGTTTCTCTAGCCAAGTCAGTCAGTAGCAGACTGTAGTGGAAGGCCAGGGCTCACTAAGACTGCCAGGAGTATTTTTAACTCGGAGGACTGTAAGCATGAGACATACAAACTCTGTGCGTCATTTATTGGAAAGAATGTCTGGGAATTTCGTTTTTTTTTAATTAATTTATTATTTATTTTTTACGTGATTAAGAGAGCTTTGGACATTACATAACCGCAACACAACATACAAACTGTTCTCAGAAACATTGTTGATAATAATGTAAGGGTCTTTCACAGTCACAATATACAGAATGTTAGACAATATGACTCACAAAATATTCCAATAAATAAATTTCAGCATCAATGTGCTAGTAAGAACAGGAGCATCTCCTCGACTCATCAGTCAACTGGATTATCGTCTCTCAGAAGACACACTGGAGCTACTGGATGGCTGGGTGCACACAGAAGACACACAACCTTCTCCCCCTCTGTCCCCTCAAACCCTACGCAGACCTGACAACAGCTCCACAAAAGAAACCGCATCAGTACCTCACCCTCTCTGCCTTCTTTCACTGATAAATTCAAGTCAGTTCTACCCCCCTGCATTGTCTCAAAGCCTTCTGATCTTTGTGTCTTAGTGTCGACTTCAAAGTGACATTCTGAAGCCAGGAACTCAGATATGGAGATGCTCAGATATGGTGATGCTCAGATATGGTGATGTTCCTTCTCAGATGTTATTTAAAGGAATGTAAAAACAAAACCATGGGGATGCCTGACACCTTGGTGGATGATTCAGTGGTCTGTTATAAGGTCTGTTATAAGGTCTGGGATGTACGCAGAAAAGGTCTCTCATTGTCTGTCAGATGTTGTCCATCTATCAGTGTGTGTGTGTGTGTGATGGTGACCTTGTATCAGACAGCCTCCGTAGGACACAGAGGGAGGGAGGGGAGACGCATGCTTGTCTGCATAGTATATATTTTTAAAAATAAAATTATGTTAAGACAAGTGGACTTCCTCCTGCAGTTGTCCAACAACAAGCCAAAACAAAAAGATTAAACAATATGTATTAATATCCGCAAAAAATGAATTGCTTCCATTGTGAAGGGAGGGGGGTGGGGTGTTTACCCAAAGCATTTTTGGTATTGTGGCCAATCTTAATCTAAAAGAAATCACTGATTACCCCTTCATAATCATTTTAAATAATTACAAAATATCGTTTAATTAATACATGTTTAAATAAAGGATATCTTTATTATCTACGGTACTATCAAATCAATAGTAGTCAAATGTGTTATTTGCACTAACATATAACATATACGAGCTCTCGGACAAGTAAAAGGTAAGTCCACTTGAAAAAGCTTAAGGTCAAGCCCTGCACATACAGTACACACATGCCTCTCCCACCCCCTCCATAGTGTTCTCTCATGGTTTATTTATGGAGTTAATGACACGTCTACCTACATAAAGAGAGAGAGAGAGAGAGAGAGAGAGAGAGAGAGAGAGAGAGAGAGAGAGAGAGAGAGAGAGAGAGAGCGTGCACGTGCACATGCGAGAGAGAAAGAGAGAGATAGGGAGAAAGAAAGGGAGAGAAAGAGAACATATGGTCAGGCCCAGGGAGCGTCAGATCTGACATAAGCATCAGCAGCCTTCTCTCTTAATTATGGATGGGCGGCCGGGTGGTGAGGCTGCTATAGGAGGCAGGACTAAAGGCCCTGTTTCCCCTCACTGTCAAATCTAGGACGCACTTGACTTTCATCTACGCCCGTCCCCAAAGAGGTTAGAACCTCCTTGATCAACCCTTCAAACAGGGACACATCAGGACGTCTGTGTGAGTTGCTAATTGGCCTCCAGGGGGTCTCCAGGGCTCCGTTTTGCATTAGACGGTAATTATCTGTTAAATCCATGCACAGGTATATTGCTGGAATGTTCCCTGCCCATTCTCGAATGTCGCCAATCTGTCACATGGTTATTAATGGTGGTGTGTTCTCCCCATGGAGACGTTGTGGAGGGGCTGGGAGATGGATGAGTCTATGATGGTGTTGTGAACGGGTGGAATGATGGATCTGGTCTGGGGGTGAGACCCAGCATGTCCTTACAACAGTAGAGGCTGACTGTTCTCAGTGTGTTCCACGTGGGTGGGAGGGCGGGCGGGGGAGGGGGGGGCTTTGAAGTACCACCCTCAGATAACCTAACCCAACACACACTTTCACTGCAGTGTGCGTGTGCATGCCTGCTCTATAACCCTCGACAGATCCGGCTCACTTCAAGCCCTCACAGAGAAGCGTGCGCCTCGACAGCTTGCAGAGACAAAGCATTCTTGCGCTCTTTTAATGAGAGGGGGGGGGGGCTGATAATTAAACACCCTCTGCCATTCCGGACCGTAATAAATGATGAAACGTAATGAAAGTGGATATGTTTGGTGGTTTTTCTGGCTTCCTCATATGGGAAAGACAAAGCGCTGTTAATTAATTTGTGGGTCAACTGTTCATCGTCACAGAGCGATGATGTGGGCAGGAAACTGGCAGTGATCGAGGCTTGTGATTGGCCATCGGGACAGCTGGGGGATACAGATAGCCAAAAGCCATATCCCGAACGGATAATTTGATCAGCTTTAATAAACCCGCCATGGCCTCTATAAATACCCACCCCATCCTCCACGCTTCTCCCATTACGAGAACTGCACACGTGGGGGGTTTCTCAGAATCAAACCCAGGCTGAGGGGCTGGGAGGGGGGGGGGGGGGAGCGTAGCCTCTTTTCACATCTCAGACACAACGCCTGTTTTCCTTCGTTTGAGAAAGAGATCCCGACAAATAACCCAACGTGATTGGACCTTCCTTGAGTTCTACTGGGCCTGAGAAGCTCCGCCCCCCTTCTAGGCTGTTCTTTTCATGTTCAGTCCTAGAGTTGTTTCCTAAGCTAGCTATTTAGCTACAGGTTAGCAATGGAGATGTCCAGTAGTCTAAAAACTAAAAAAAAACTTGCTTGTGAGATCTGACTGGTGCTAAGAATTAAATTTTGAACTGCCAAGATATGTTTGACAAACGAGTGTGGAGGGTGCATCATCTCATCATCAAGAGACTAGGGGTAGTGGGGAGAGGTTGACGGTAAGGGGGGGGGCAGGGACCCCAGGGTGACGGGCTCATTGCCAGGAGAGGGTTTTTCTTCCTTGGCTTAGCCCTCCTCCTTTCATCTGAGTGGTCCAGCGCGTCTCCCAGATTAACCACTCATCACTACTGTTAGAACAAACGAACTGAGAAGAAAGAGCAGCCTGGAGGTGCATCATTAACATGGAGCCCTACGTGTAAGGGAGGGGGGGTGGGGGTGGGGTGGGGGGGCGGGTCTCACCTTCTACACACCGTTGCCATGGAGACCATATTTGCACTTGCTCTCCCAGATCAATACAGTTTGTTGCTGGGCTGTGGGAGGCCAGGCCCTGGGGGGGGGGGTGATGCAAGACCTGAGAGAGCAGCAGCAAGCAACAAGACTCTGTGTGCCTGACAAACCTCCTTACATACACTAGTACTATAGTACTACTACTACTACTACTACTAATACTAATACTACTACTACTACTACTACTACTACTACTACTACTACTACTACTACTACTACTACTACTACTACTACTACTACTACTACAGTACTACTACTATTACAACAGTACTACTACTACTACTACTGCTACTATTACAACAGTACTACTACTACTACTATTACAACAGTACTACTATTACTACTATTACTACTACTACTATAGTACTACTACTACTACTACTACTACTACTACTACTACTACTACTTCTACTACTATTACTACTTCTACTACTACTACTACTACTACTATTACAACAGTACTACTACTACTACTACTATTACTACTTCTACTACTACTACTACTACTACTATTACAACAGTACTACTACTACTACTACTACTACTACTGCTACTACTACTATTACAACAGTACTACTACTACTACTGCTACTGCTACTACAACACTACTACTGCTACTGCTACTATTACAACAGTACTACTACTACTACTATTACAACAGTACTACTATTACTACTATAGTACTACTACTACAACAGTACTACTACTACTACTACTACTACTACTACTACTACTACTACTACTACTACTACTACTACTACTACTACTACTGCTACTACTACTACTACTGCTACTATTACAACAGTACTACTACTACTACTATTACAACAGTACTACTATTACTACTACTACTATAGTACTACTACTACAACCAGGGGCGCCGCTAGAGATTCTGGGCCCCATGACAGAATATCATTTTGGGCCCCCCCACCTAAACCACCAATCAACCTAAACCCAGTTGAAGTTGATGAACTATTGATGCACTGCAAGAAATCCAATGATGGACGTCTTTTGTAAATGTAATTTAAAATTACAGTTAATACAGGAATCAACAATTCAGCAAAGAAATCTCAACATTCTTTAACTTATTAAATTAAGACTTGAACAACACAAGGACAAAAGTATAATTAAATGAAGATTGGAACCCAATTATAAAAGTATAAATCACACAAAAAGTAAAAAATATAATTGTAATGGGGTGGTATTGTGTCTAAATAAATGTAGATCTTGTAAAGATCAGTTGGCCATAATACTGTCAGGATTAGATCAATGAAGAATTACAGCAGAGAGATATTTACTGACTCAGCATTGCTTGTTTCACACAAAGACAAACGTGTCTTATACAAGAGGGAGCAACACAGACATGGTGCCAGCGAAATTGAATGTGAAATGGGAAGATTTTTATTTTTACACTGCGGCAGTACTGTGGAATAGTATACCTGGAGAGCTAAAAACTATATCTAGCCTAATGCACAACGATTCAAGATAGGAGTAAAGAGATCAAATCAAATCAAAGCTAAACGCTGGGCCTTCTTAGTAGCAACATCTTTAATAAGATCCTTGAAATCTAGTGATGAAGCCAACTTGCTGTGCTGCTGTCATTGTCCTTTGTTACTTCTTGCTCTTCTTCTTCTGCCTCTTTACCTCTGCTCTCCTCTCTGGCTGCCTTGCTTGAAGAGGGCCCTGGCATGGAGTATCCATAGGTACATAATTCATAATATGTCCTATAATAGTATTAACATAATAATACATACATTACACCAGATTAGCTAACTTAGATGTTATCTAGCTAGCTAACAATATTATTAAGATGCCAGTGGTCAATGTTATTGCAATTACTGGAAGAACTATTAACTAAATATGAATATTAGCTAAAGTTGTATTCAATGCATGCATGGTAATGCAGCATACATTAAAATATTCAAAATATGTTTGTTAACCCCAAACTCCTACTGCTCACCTCCTTCTCCTTCAACTGGGAGGCTGCATCTGTGCATGATGTCATTAGCATGTAACATTATACTAGTTAGCTAGCTAGCTATAGCAAGAGTGCATAGCTGCTGGATACAAATTCACTGAGCTCTAATAACCTATATTTGGACCAAAATTGCACTCATCTCATACATTTAACTGAAATTATACTGACAGTGCACTGTAAGTTAACTTTACTTGAAGTTAATGTTAATTAGCTATAGCGAGCTAACTAGATCATCCACGCAGTGATTAGATCACTAAACCACTGTTGTCTAGATAGATAGCCTACATACTAGCTGTCGCCCTTTTTTGTCACTCTCCTCGTTCTTTACTTTTACTTTTCTCTTTTGAGACCCTGACTTTGGCTTTGCCTTTCACGACATCGTCTCTCTCCTTGTCAGAATATTTGCGGTAACGTTCCTCTAGTCTAGTCTAGCAGCTCGCGCACGGTGGACTGAACCATGCAATGAATAAATAGAGGGGTAAATAATAAGGCTTAATTTTGTTAAACATAGAGAAACAAAACTCCAGTTTTGTTTTAATACATAGAATTATAATTTGAATTCGGCTACATTAACGTCCTTATGATAATAATAATAATATTATGTATAAATATAATATACTTTTAAAAAAAGATTCTCATGGGCCCCTGTCAGTGCTGGGCCCTTAGAATCGTCCTAACTTACCACCCCCTAGCGGCGCCCCTGACTACAACAGTACTACTACTACTACTACTACTATTACTACTACTATAGTACTACTACTACTACTACTACTACTACTACTACTACTACTACTACTACTACTACTACTACTACTACTACTACTACTACTACTATTACAACAGTACTACTACTACTACTACAACAGTACTACTACTACTGCTACTACTACTACTGCTACTATTACAACAGTACTACTATTACTATAGTACTACTACTACTACACTACTACTACTACTACTACTACTACTACTACTACTACTACTCGCCATTGGTGTGTGAATGTGTGTGTGAAAGGGTGAATGAGAGGCCGTTTGGATAAAGGCTATATAAGTCAGTCCATTTATGTTTAATTCACATGAGCCACCATAAAGTCTGCTGCTCTGGCTGTCCAATAAGAGCTGATCTGGAGCAGAAGTGTGGTATGACAGGCTGTGGCCCCCCACTACAGCTGCTCTGGGGGGGGGGGGGGTTGATCCACATTTCTCTGCCCCCTGGGTGACCCCAGTGCTGTACAGTAGGATGAAGACGCCCCCCCCGAGCAGCAGGACTGTGCGTGACAAACCCTCCCCGACCACACAGCCACGGTCTCAATCATGCACCACTGACCTGGAAAAGTCCCCCTACCATAGCGACCCAGCAACACCCCCGACTGCACACACAGCTCAACCCTTATTCTGTGTACCACTCAGCTAGCTCACCCCTTACTACTGTGTGAAGCTCTCAACTAGCTCAACCTTACTGTGTGTAGCTCTCAACTAGCTCACCCCTTACTGTGTGTAGCTCTCAACTAGCTCACCCCTTACTGTGTGTAGCACTCAACTAGCTCACCCCTTACTGTGTGTAGCACTCAACTAGCTCAACCTTACTGTGTGTAGCACTCAACTAGCTCACCCCTTACTGTGTGTAGCTCTCAACTAGCTCACCCCTTACTGTGTGTAGCACTCAACTAGCTCAACCTTACTGTGTGTAGCACTCAACTAGCTCACCCCTTACTGTGTGTAGCACTCAACTAGCTCACCCCTTACTGTGTGTAGCACTCAACTAGCTCAACCTTACTGTGTGTAGCACTCAACTAGCTCAACCTTACTGTGTGTAGCACTCAACTAGCTCAACCTTACTGTGTGTAGCACTCAACTAGCTCAACCTTACTGTGTGTAGCACTCAACTAGCTCACCCCTTACTGTGTGTAGCACTCAACTCTGCCTGTAGAATTTTACAATTTTCCACTAAAATGATGATTAGGCTGATAATGAAGTCTTGCGTGTTCTAGCTGTGACCCTCATCCCTACAGTCTCTGGTAGACCAGACTGAGCTGCTGACCTACTTCTGTCTCAGAGGGGGTTCACCTGCTTTAATCATTCAGTCAGTAGAGTACATACTGTATATACTGTCAGTAGAGTATACTGTATATACTGTCAGTAGAGTGCATACTGTATATACTGTCAGTAGAGTATACTGTATATACTGTCAGTAGAGTATACTGTATATACTGTCAGTAGAGTATACTGTATGTGGATTTGGATAGATTATTATTTCTTATGATTACTGATGGATAGATGATTCACTTACTTAGACAGATATTTATTGTAAGTCGATTTGCATGAAGGCTTCTGTTAAATGTCAAGAAAAGAAACAATTAAAATGAACCCCTCTCTCCTGAGGCAAGAATTGAACCAGCAACCTTCTGATTGCAAGCTGGCTGCCTTAACCCCGGTGCGAGTTATGAAAAACTAGGGAACAGCCCCCTGGTGGTGTTGACCATTAAACCATCACAGAACAACACCCCATCACAAGGTGGGAAAGCCATCAAGTCTTCCCTCACTGTGAACACGTCTGTTACTCATTCTCCACATGGAGCCACGGAGGCAACTCAAACACAACCCTAACCACAGAGGAAAAACCCTTCTCAGGGTTATTTGTATTTGTGTGAGAGTGTGTGTGTGTGTGTGTGTGTGTGTGTGTGTGTGTGTGTGTGTGTGTGTGTGTGTGTGTGTGTGTGTGTGTCTCTCTCTCTCTCTCTCTCTCTCTCTCTCTATGAATGAGGAAGCAGCATGAACAACAACAATGTTGTTTCCACTGTTAATCAATACTTAGTAGGTAATAACAGGATTAGTGAGAGGACCATAATGGCTTCCATGTGGTTTCACCAGCGCAGGAGTCCTGCAGGCCTGCGTCCTCTGTCTGGGTCCTGGCCTCTCAGAGCTGTTCTCAGAGCTGTTCTCAGACCTGTTCTCAGAGCTGTTCTGTTCTCAGAGCTGTTCTCAGAGCTGTTCTCAGAGCTGTTCTCAGGGCTGTTCTCAGGGCTGTTCTCAGAGCTGTTCTCAGGGCTGTTCTCAGAGCTGTTCTCAGAGCTGTTCTCAGAGCTGTTCTCAGAGCTGTTCTCAGAGCTGTTCTCAGAGCTGTTCTCAGAGCTGTTCTCAGAGCTGTTCTCAGAGCTGTTCTCAGAGCTGTTCTCAGGGCTGTTCTCAGAGCTGTTCTCAGACCTGTTCTCAGAGCTGTTCTCAGAGCTGTTCTCAGGGCTGTTCTCAGAGCTGTCCTCAGAGCTGTTCTCAGAGCTGTTCTCAGAGATGTTCTTCCAGCATAAACACAGATCACGTTACAGTTGGAGAGGGCAGATATTGGCAGGCAGGAAGATTGTCATCATAAACACAGTGATCTCAGCCCCCTACTGCGCTGCTGCATGATAGCATGCTGTTCACTTCATACTTCATATACACTGGACACCAGAGCTGCAGAGACCACCTGGGATGTTAAAATAACTAGACCTCATAGTAGATAATAAGGAAATCCTCGGTCAACAAAATGACCACATTAGATGACATTAGTAATAACATGTCCTGTGGTCAGGGGCCTCCTGTTGTCCTCTGGCCTCTCTCTGCCTCCTCATCAACCCTCCTCCACCCTGACCCTGCTCTGGCTGCTTTAGATGGACATTATCCTACAGTATGTATATAGTACTTTATCCTACAGTATGTATATAGTACTTAATCCTACAGTATGTATATAGTACTTTATCCTACAGTATGTATATAGTACTTTATCCTACAGTATGTATATAGTACTTTATCCTACAGTATGTATATAGTACTTAATCCTACAGTATGTATATAGTACTTAATCCTACAGTATGCATATAGTACATGATATGTATATAGTACAGTATCCTACAGTATGTATATAGTACATTATATGTATATAGTACACTATCCTACAGTATATGCATGGAGGCCATCCCAGCTCTGCGTACCCTGCTTGTACACTGCTCTTGCCTTAAACTCCATGTATTACACAACACATTACATCATACAACACATTACATCATACAACACATTACATCATACAACACATTACATAACCCAGAGGTGACTGGCAGTGTGGAGGCGTCCCCTGCACCCCCGTGTCTCTCTGAAGGAGACAGAACCAGCGGAGCCGCTATCCTCGCTAGCGAGCTGGAGAACCTGAGGAGAACTGGAGGGCTAGTTTATATTTCATTCTGCACGACACGCCGGTTACGTAAGAGCCTGCCTTCAGCAGGGCGATGTTGGAAATGATGAGTGGTCTGAAAAAAGCACGAGAGAGAAAGTTGCGCCAGATTTTTTTCCCACGACAAAGAGACCGAAACACTTCCGTTTGCTAAACCTGTAGTGAAGTCAGTTGAACGTTGCAGCGCAGAGGTGGACTGACGGTTTGTCAGAGGGAAGGTATGTCGCTTGCTTAATCCAACAAGTGCCCTCTGCCCCGTGTCTGAGGAACCCGGGGTACCAGAGTGGCTGTTACCTCCCCCCCTCAGAGGTCTGACAGGTGAAACAGGGCCTGGAGGGGGGCCTAAAGGAGTTTAGGGACATTTCCCCCCAGATGAAAACAATTACATCGTCAGGCTAATGACTGGCGGCAGTGGGGCCCAATGGAGAGGCCTGCCCGGTAATCCAGGAAGTCAACAGTAATAGCTCCCATTATTCACAGCCACGCAGTTGTGAAAGGGCAAAAGCAATACCATTCAGAACTCATTAAATATCATGTGTTTACACATCTCTAACTGTTACAGCACACGTCTCTCACATGAAAGGAATGCATGGCTTTATTACCGTAGATAAACAATTATCAGGGCTGTGCATTGGCCAAGTGGATAGAGGTTACAGGAAACATGACTAAGTTGATAAGGGAGAGCGAAACCGTATACAGCACAAATGGTCTGTTGTGGTGCTGGAAGCAGCCCGGAGACCCGACTGTTACAACAGTAATACCGTGAAATCTAATTGACCAAACCGGGAGAAATAAATCACAATTAAAATCAAGGGCGAGGTTTCCTGTTTTCATTGAAGCAGCAACCACAACCACAACAACCACAACCACAACCACAACAACTACAACCACCACCACCACAACCACAACCACAACCACCACAACCACCACAACCACAACCACAACCACAACAACCACAACCACAACCACAACAACCACCACCACAACCACCACAACCACCACAACCACCACAACCACAACCACAACCACAACCACCACAACCACAGCGTACCAGAGCTGAGACCTATGCAGGTACAATCATTCCATCTCTCTACAGACGGGACCCTTGTGGCTGACTACAGATGAGGGCTTTGGTGATCAGAGCTGTGAGCGTACCTCCCATATGCAGGGCGTTGGCAGGAAGTGGGCAATCTCTCCCCTTATCCTGCTGACAGGAAGTCATAAACGGGATCAAACACCTGCCGCTGCACGTCGTCTAGCCATAGGAACAGAACATCTGTGAAAACTATTGAATAAGTGTGTCCATACAATTGAATGTATAAAGCATAACTTAGTGCTATAGTTAGAAATATTAGATGCAGTGATTCAATCTGTGAGGGCTTCATTTGCATGGCTAATAATCAACTGCTGCTGTACATTTCTTTCATCATTCCCGGCGGAGGAGAGGTCGTCTACCACCTCAAATTAAGTAATTTACGCCCAGGCAAATCCATGTTTAGAGGTAGGTAGCTAGCTAACACTACATTGATCATACTCGTAAGACTTTTCACTTAAAAAAAAAAAATGCCGGTCGAGAGAGGACACTGGTGTTGCTTGTTTTCGCCGCTTCTCCGCCCGAAATCTAGATATACTGTACTTGCAGTATACAGAGTAGATTGTCCTACAAAGACACTTAGATTTAGACTTAGTCATCTAAAAATTAATTAGACCCCTATACTTTCTCTTTTATTTATTTTTTAGTTTCTTTTGATTTTACTACTCGGTCTTTTCAGTTTGTAAAGCGTCTTTGAGTGTCTAGAAAAGCGCTATATAAGTCTAATGTATTATTATTATTATTATTATCATCACGTCTACTCTCTGGCCACAACTCTGCCCTTTGTCTCATCAGACCAGTGGAGTGGAATCTACGCTGAAAGGTCATCTGTGACCTGGGTCTTTGAGAGGCACCAACTCCCTGCAAGCACTTGACATGGAGTCCTGAGGCTTGAATATGCTTGTCCTGTACAGAATCACACCAACAGTGAACATGATGCAGAAGACTCATGTTCAACAGTCAAAAGCACGAGGAGAGAAGCTGCTACTTTGGTTTACAACACTGAGCCTAACGTGGTTATCTCCAGACTTGACCATTCTGATCCCTTTCAATAAACTCAGATGTCAGCTTAACTGGGGCCGGATGCTGGTTTAGACTTGTTTATTTGGCATGTGTAGTCAAGAGCGATAGTCCCTAATCCTCTTCTAAACATCTAATCCTCCCGATGTTCCATTAAAGGTGGTCCCTTCCTGTTCACCCTAAGGTCAGCGGTCACAGGACAGCACCTGAAGGTATTTCTTAAACCTGAACAGGGAATTTTTGCTGTTTTTGCTGTTTGGGACGCCAGCTCATCCATACGCTATACTTGGCTATCATGGACCATCAGTGTGGGTGTGTGCATGTGAGCATGTGTTTGAGTGTGAAATAGACAATAGGCCCAATCCCATTTCTTATTTTTACCTCTACCCTTCTTTTTCGAGTGCCCCTCGCTTTTTGACTTGCCCCTCGAGACAGAGTTACATGGGGTAGTGGTTTAAATCTTCCCCAATAAAATTAGTTACATTTCGGGCGTCATATGTCATCAAAGGGGGGAAATGCGACATGGGAATATGTCAAAATGAGGCACTGTCATGCACAAATCAGCCTTAAAACAATGTTGAAACGTTAGCTAGCTAGCTAGAGACATCAGCATACTAGCGATTTTTGTTATAAAGAAAAGATGAACACATTGAAATGACATTAGTCATGAGGAGGTGTGGAAGGGCTTCAAGAAGATCACGGGCCACAAGCAGCCACATACTGTAGTGGAGGGGACCCGAGAGCAGGCGGATGACCTGAACTGCTTCTTTAACAGGTTTGACCAACCATCCCCCTGTCACCCCCCACAGCCCCCGACCCTCTCCTCCCCTCTCCAATGTACCGCACCCCTGGCAACAGTAGCCCCCACTCCCCCTGACCCCCTCACACCCCAGCAGCAATTGCCTCCCCTTACCAACACCAGGAGCCAGGGAGCATGCTTCACACCTGGAGACACCGGTACTCACAGCTTTATAACATCTGAGCAGGTGAGAAGGCAGCTCTCCAGGGTGAATGTGAACAAGTCCAGAGGTCCAGACTAGGGCTGCACGATTAATCGATTTTAAATCGAAATCGCGATTTGAAATGATGCGATTAGCTAATCGCAAAGCCTGCGATTTGCCTGCGATTTTTTATTTTTTTTTTACCTTTATTTTACCAGGAAGTCACATTGAGATTAAAACCTCTTTTGGAAATTTGATCAGCACTCATGGAATGCCTCTTGTCCAATCAAATTACTTGGTCTCTTTATGACTTTGAACCCGGCGCTCTCAGAGCGAATTTACGAACGCAGGCATAGGTTGTGTCACGACAGTCAGTCCAATTATTATGAGACTTTGGGCTAACGTAACGGAGACAATTAGACACCACATGGCTTACTGGACGTATGATAAACGTTAGTATGTTATAATTGCGACAGGTAAGTGTACAATTTCACTATACTAACTGTACCAGCCAAGTGCATGTCGGTGCTGTTAGTCCAGCCTTAAACTTAGCTTAGCTAACTTGTAGTCTTCGAGACGGTAGCTTAGCTTAGCTACTCATGCTAACCCGGCGTTAAAGTACAGACACAGAGTTGACAGTCTCAGCAACCTGCGGGTTGGTGTTTATATAGTATAGCAGGCTTATGGATACATGGAAGTTAACTGTTCTGTTGTCAAACATGAATGTGTCCTGTATGCATAACCTCATACCATTCGTTCATACCAGCCGGCTTTAAAGACGCAGAGGTTAGCCTAGCCTAGCCTTGGGCTGAAGTATGTCACAGATTCCTAAATCAAGGTGACGTGTGTCTGTGCTCCATAGTCAGAGACCACCATTCTATCATTCATCAGTTCGACTGTTGACCGAGTCATCTAGATGTGGTCCTTTCAGTTATAGTCACAGTGTATCCCCAAATGATCATTTTAATAGCTGGATCATCTTAGAAAGTAGCCACCTGTCTAGATGAGATGAGGTTATCATATATACAATTCATATCTTTTAAGTTCTCATCCTTGCATTAGAATTAGAGCAGTTAATAGTTTGATGGTATCATGTGGTAATGCTCTCTGAAAATAGGTGATAGACAGATTCATCCAATCACCTGCCAAGTATTTTTTGAAAGTACCTGCCCTTTTCCAAACAGCTTCCAATTAAGCTTTCCTAGATGGTTGTGTGAAACAAACCACCTGAGTCAGGTTAGTAATGCTCCATCACATGTTTTAATCTGAAGCTTGATTTTAAAGCAACCCAACTTTAAAGCAACCCAATGTAAGTTTAGTTCTTTCACTCGTAGCTCGGGCTGTGGGGGTGCTAGAGAAGGGAGCCTCTAAGTCCCCTGAAGACGTACAAACAAACTGCACGTTGATACGACCTTCCTAGCCGGAGATATGGCCACACTTTACAAAAACTCCCTTTTTTTTTTTTTTTTTTTTTTTTTTGCTATTTAAAAAAATAATAATCGCAAATTAATCGCAATCGCGATATCTGTCCAAATAATCGCAATTCGATTTTTTCCCCAAATCGTGCAGCCCTAGTCCAGACAACATCAACCCCAGGGTTCTGAAGGTGTGTGCTGGAGAGCTGGCGGACACATTCCAACATCTCTTCAGTCTATCTCTAAGACTGAGGAGGGTGCCACAGCTCTGGAAGACCTCTTGCATCGTCCCAGTGCCAAAGAAGGGACGGCCCAGCACCCCAAACGACTACAGACCTGTCGCCCTGACACCACAGGTCATGAAGATCCTGGAGAGGCTAGTGCTGCAACACCTTAAGCCCCAGGTGAAGGACTTCCTGGACCCCTGGCAGTTTGCATACCAGGAGAGCATGGGGGTGGAGGATGCCATCATTTACATGCTGCACAGGGCCTACACACACCTGGAGAGGCCACAGAGCATGGTGAGGACCATGTTCTTCGACTTCTCCAGTGCATTTAACACTATCAAGCCATCACTGCTGGCTGACAAACTAGCAGTGATGTGTGTGGAGGACTCCCTGACGGCTTGGATCCACAACTACCTCACAGACAGGCGTCAGTATGTGAGACTGCAGGGCTGTCAGTCTGAGGTGGTGGAGTGCAACACCGGTGCCCCCCAGGGAACTGTTCTGTCACCCTTTCTCTTCACCCTCTATACCTCCGACTTCCAGTTTAGCTCCGACCAGTGCCACCTGCAGAAGTTTTCTGATGACTCCTCTATCGTCGGTTACATCACAGACGACAGGGATGAGGAGTACAGGGCCCTGGTGGAGAGCTTTGTGCAGTGGTGCGACACCAACTACCTTTTGCTTAACACCAGCAAAACAAAGGAGTTGGTGGTGGATTTTAGGAGGAAGAGAAGGACCCCAGCCCCCATCACCATCAAGGGGGTGGAAGTCGAGAGGGTGGACTCCTACAGGTACCTGGGAGTACAAATTAATAACAAACTGGACTGGACTGACAACACCGAGGCTCTTCTCAGGAAAGGGCAGAGCAGACTGTTTTTCCTGAGAAGGCTGAGGTCTTTCGGTGTCTGCAACAAGCTGCTGCAAATGTTTTATCAGTCGGTGGTTGCCAGCGTTCTGTTCTTCGCCGTGGCCTGCTGGGGTGGAAACATCTGTGCCAGGGATGCTGCGAAGCTAAACAAACTGGTGAAGAAGGCCAGCTCTGTGGTGGGGACCGGGCTGGACAGCCTAGAGGTGGTGGCAGAACAGAGGATGGGGAAAAAACTGGCGGCCATGCTGGCCAATCCCTCCCACCCGATGTACTGCGAGCTGGCGGGGATGAGGAGCAAGTTCAGCCACAGATTTGTTCTCCCCCGTCAAAGTACAAAAAGATTTGGACAGTCCTTTGTTCCAGCTGCACTCCGACTCTACAACCAGGCCCTGCAGGGTGGGGGAGACCTGGAGCTGGAACTTGGAACTTTTTACTTATTGAGCCTGCACTGTTTTATGTATTTTATTGAATGTTTTCTGTTTTCTGTATTGAATGTTTTCTGCCCTAACTGAGCTGTTTGACAACAAAATTTCCCCATTGGGGACAATAAAGGTTTTCAATCAATCAATCAATAAACTAAGACAATACGATGGTTATCATAATTGTTTTAATCTTTACTAACTAAGAAAATAATTACATTTGTGGTTTTCTTTTGTTGCGTTCGGCAGTATCTTGCCGATGATTTGCCAGGCATTCTGGGAGATTTCTCATAACACTCGATGTTGAGTGTGCTTCGGAAAAAAACTCACCCCTTGGAGGGCCATGTAACCCTACCACTTCGCCATGTCGCCCCCCTCTAGAATCGGGACACCCTACCCATACTCGTGACTGCACAAAATTGAGGGGTAGGGCTAAATTATAGGGGCAAGGGATGTATTGGGATTGGGCCATAGTGTGACCTCCATGTCCTGTGAGTGGGGCTGTTCTGGTCTGTTCTGGGGACTGTCTACATGACTCAGGAATGCAGAACTGCTCCACCACAACAGGCCAGAGGGCGATGGAGAACGCTGTTCTGGCTGGAAAAGATGACCCTGTAATAGGTAGACATTGCACCACTGATACATGGTTAGCTCTGCTGTTCCAGTGTCAGACAGCGTATCCCAGGGTGCAACTGGGGTGAGGAGAGAGGGACCTTAGCGTGTCAGGGACTGTTTGTTATCAGTCTACCATGGAGGGCCTTGGCCAAACAAACACACATTACCAAGCGGTGACACACAGCAACCGTCCTGGCGCCACACAGGCCACAGCTCAGAGAGGCAGACAGAGAGAAAGCAGTCCTTTAATCAGAGACGGGTGTTACGACATTTCATGACGTTAGAATTATAAGGTTTCATGATGTACTCCCCAATACTACTCCATTTCTGCAAAGACAAGGTAATAGGGAAGATGTTGAAGTGACCACAAGAGACAACGACATCATTGAGACACAGAAACAAACTTTCCCCCCTCAAAATGCCTATTGATATTGATATCTGGCTAGCTGAGGAGAGGGCAGCTAGCCTGAGAGACCTTAATAGATGAGGTGTTAGGCTGGCAACGTAGAGGGAGAAGGGTTTCATAATAATATGACATTTAAAGATGAATTCAAATGTTTCTCTGACATTTTCGTTTTCCTCTCAAGCTGAGCCTTTTCGTCAAATCAAAGTGAAAACGCTGGTGACAGCCTGTCCAGATAATGACCAAGACTTCCAGCTCATGGATGCGCAACGTAAACTTTCCAGCTCTGTCCTAGAGAATATCTAAGAAGTTTACCTCTAGTGACTATGGCGTAAGCTGTCATCTCGAAAACAGAACCGTTTGTTTGATATGAGACAGCTCAGAAGGATAACCGACTTCAGGCCAGGTCTTGTCAACTAAATGTTGGAGGTACCCTGATGAACGTGACTGCCTGGATGTCTACCCAGAAACACGGGGAGATGTAGACAAGCCCACACCTGCCTATGGCATTCTACACAATACTGAGTCATTCACACTTTGACTAGGGAAAGGTATTCTGCTGATGAGAAGATGGATGGCGGTTACTAAGCGTTAAGGCAGAGGTTGTTTCCCATGGTTTCCCTTTTTCTTGGTATTTTATCTTTTCTTTTTACTGTTTTCCCCTGCTTTTATATCCATTCTATGCTTGTATTATATTCACTTTATGTTCTTATTCCTGTTGTAAAGCACTTTGAGCTGCATTTCTTGTATGAAAGGTGCTATATAAATAAAGCTTTACTTACTTACTTGCTTACTTACTAGAGAGACTAAAGCTTTCACTGTTGTTAGTGAAAACATTAGTAGTAGTTGTTGTTGTTGTTGTTACTGTAAGGGCCACACAACAGCCTTTAAGACTGCCTGGTTTGGCAAGAGTGTGACTGGGTCACTGAGTGTGAAACATCAAACGTCTGAAACCGTGTGAGAACCATGTGATGTGTCATTAATGTCAACAGACACATCTCTCACACACACACGCACTCACAACAAGGTTTACAGTCAGAGGTGTGGACGCTTCCCGTTGAACTCAGTGTGTCCAGGTGAGGCTCTGTGCAGGCAGGGTGGGCTAGGTGAGGCTGCAAGGCAGGGTGGGCTAGGTGACATCTGGCTTACTCATCTGTCTGACAGACACATCGCTCCAGACTCTCATCACGTCCCTATGGGACAATCTGTGAGAAAATCAAAACTCCGTCTTCTGACTAAGAGAGACACAGATAAGTCATCCTGATTGCATCATTCCCTGCCTTTCTGAAAGTGCCACTTCAAATAAATGTTGATTTTATGAAAATGATTGTAACTCTCCCCATAGTTAAGTGCCGCCCCTCAACTCAGACAGCGTAGCCCTTCATACTGGCAGATGTCAGGAGACACACTGGCACAGGCGGGTCTTCTACTTCCTGGAGTCATTCCAGGAACAGAACAAACCCCTCCACCAGAACCACAGAGACCCACTTCTATTGATAATGAGGTGTAGAACCGCAGGAGAGTGTTGCTCCATCTCAGCCCAAACCTCCCAGCATATGGAACACATCTCCAGTTACTGCAGAGGCACAACATCAACAACAAGCGGACCGCCCGGGTCACATTCTAACAAAGTGGCACTTACACAACCTCTAACCATATCAGGGCCTTTCTCATGGGACTGGAGCAACCCTTCTTCCCTCTGGCTCAGTGTTGAGAAGGACAAAATGTTAAATGGTAAATGGACTGCACTTATATAACGCTTTTTTGCTGCTCCAAAGCTGCTCCAAAGCGCTTTACAACGGCCTCTCATTCCCCCATTCACACACACATTCACACACCAATGGCAGCAAACTACCATGCAAGGCGCCAGCCCGCTCACTGGGAGCAATTTGGGGTTCAGTGTCTTGCCCAAGGACACTTCAACATGTGGCCAGCCAGGGCTCGAACCACCGATCTGCCGACCTTGTGATCATTAGGCGGCGACTCTACCTCCTGCACCACAGGAACCAAACAGAGGCTCCGGGGCCTGTTTCAGTCCTACACAACGTCAGCCACGGTGGATATCCATCTGAGGCAGGGGACCAGTGGACCGTTGGGCTGGTACACCGGAAAACCAAACCTGGTGGCCACTTGATTTCTCATTGCAGTTGTGCTCCGAAAGATAATTCCCCAATGTAATTCCAATTAGGGATGGGTCAGAATAATTGATTATTCCATTAGCTTTATATTAATATAGTTCAGTAACGCTATTGAGGGTGGATGCGGACGTCATTCAACTGCGCATTGTGTAAGTTAGTTAGTTTACAGAGAGTTAGTTAGTTAGTTTACAGAGAGCATTCGGTTGGAATAGGCTAACAATGTCCAAGTCCCGCAAAAGCTGTTACTTGCCGCTTTCATAATTTTATTTAGCCTATATAGCACAAGTCATGCATTGAATGTAACCTCAAGTGCTGAACAGTATTATGTAAACCACAATAGCCTACATTTGTGGGTGTCCGCGTCATCGTTATCGAAAAAAACACACCCAATCACCGACCACACGACTCGATACGTCGGCACACATGGCACACGAAACGATACGGCAAAACTAAATAACAGTAATACCACGTTCATTGATAAAATGACATAAAGGATGAAAAGGGGGGATGGCAGTTTTAGAAGGGGGATGATGAAGCGCGCTGGACTGTGGAATGGTCTAGCATAGGCACAGCACATCGCCATAATAGCGATTTTTTTCATTATGCTTGTGGTAAAGAAAAGTTCTACGATGCATTGAAATGACATTAAACTAAGATAATACGATGGTTAACATCATTTTTCTAATCTTTATTAATAAGTCATTACAGAAAAAGTTAATGACATTTGCCTAGAGCCAAATCTGCCTGTCCCTGGCAGTTGTGACGATTTCCATTGACCAATCAGCGGTCTGCAGCGTCACATCGTAGCACGGATAGTACCTTTCGCTCCGAGTCAGGAAGGGTACGGTAGCTAAAATCAGTACGGGAACTACTGTACAGCCTGGTACGGCCCAGTTGGCAGTGGAGAAAGCAAAACAAACCGGGCTCACAGGTTCTGGTACTGGCACGTCCTATAGGAGGACAGAAGAATGATGACCCATTTCAGCAGCTACTACTGTTGAAATGAATCGGGTGATTTTTATGTCCATTCCATCTCCAGTCACGGATCAGACCTGACCACTGAGGGCCGGCCCAGAATGCCTCGCTGCTCAACACATCAAAGACAACAGAACCCTCCACCGCCAGGGACACTGGGTATTTCTGGGACCCATTACAGAAATCCGGGCGAGGTGGTTGCCAACAATAGCATGGGGGAAAGACAGAGGGAGAGGGAGAGAGAAGAGGGGGACCACGTGTTCTGTTCTCCCGGGGTACTTGTGGGACTAAAGGAAAACAAATCTAGATTGCATTGGAAGGGGGGGGGGACCTTGCCTGTGAAATCTGATTATCATAGGAGAAGGCTGAGAGAGAGAGAAAGAAAGAGAGAGAGAGAGAGAGAGAGAGAGCCTTGGGGTGCCTGCGTGGTTCACTACTCCTCAGCCTGCCAAGGGGGGGGGGGGGGGGGGGGGGGGGACAGAGAGACAAAAGAGGTCAGTTGGAATAGTCGTACACGCTGTACTGTAGGGAGGTAACCCTCCCTCTACCATCCCTCTAGTTTCTGTCCCCCTAAGACGCTCCTGACAGTGAAGGATAGCAGGCTGCACCTCCCGGGGGTAGACACCAGCAGTGCTTAAACTCTCCCTCCTCACCTCATCACTTACTAGAACAAAGGAGGCCCACTACTCAGCTCAGCTCCACAGCTCACACTGAGGGATTCCTCCTCTCAGTCTCTCACTCTGCTAACCGTGGTTCTGGACAGAGAGAGAAGGGAGGATAGAAAAGAGAGGAGAGAGAGAGAGAGACGGAGAGAGAGAGACAGAGAGAGAGAGAGAGAGAGAGAGAAAGAGAGAGAGAGAGAGAAACAGAGAGAGAGAGAGAGAGAGATGGTGTGTCCTCCTAACATAGTTGGTGGTGTTTAATCCTGATCAATCAGAGACGGAGAACATCATCAAGCAGGGCCAGGCATGAAACTACTCCTGCTGGGAGACACGTTGGGATGATGAGAGGGGCAAAGTATTTTTTTCTCTAGCTAATATCATCTGCTATCAATAAACCTTCAGCTTTAGAGAGAGAGAGAGAGAGAGAGAGAGAGAGAGAGAGAGAGAGAGAGAGAGAGAGAGAGAGAGAGAGAGAGAAGAATGCTCTGGCCCCAGGTTGTCCCTCCTGATAGAACCATCCGTGGAATCGTGGAATTCACCGTCCTTGGAACCCAAGTACGCTCTCTCATTGGCTGAGGAGGAGAACAGCTCTCTCACACAAACCACAACCAAGCTGCTTGTTGTGGCTGCTGTGTTCCAAATGGAATTTCTCACTCATTTGATGAGTAGAGAATAATGTTGCTTCTCTCACAAAATGAGGTCGTTATTTAATGTCTCATCGAAGGGATGCATTAGCTATAAATGGGGGGGGGAAATATGACACACAGCAGGGAGGTGGAGAATGCTAACGTAAGCTAAGAGCTCACCTTTTTACACCTTTCTGTTCTCTGTGCAGTTGGTGTAGTGCTCTCAGATATAATGCAGGAGCTGTTGTTCCCTCCATACCTGCTGCTGCCAGGCCTCCTAGCAGCTGGAGCTAACCCTCCTAGCAGCTGCAGCTAACCCAGGGTGGTCTCTGAGTCACCACCACTGGAAACCTCACAGTTGTACTGGGAGACTTCTGTTAGCCTCAAATATGCTGCATGGTCCTGAAAGGCTTGAGGCTGGACTGTGGCTGGACTGTGGCTCTAGTTAACACAGTATAGCATGGGGAGGGGGGGGGGGGGGCTCCAATCTTCCTCTCCACATCTCTGACAGTCGAAAGACAATAGGGCTCTTTCTTTCTAGCACATTCTTCCCCATGTCATTTTGTTCCCAAACGGAAAAAAAAAACTTTCCAATTCTCTAGCGACCTACCAAACAGACACAACCAGGCTTGTAACTTCCAACCCCCGGATCCAGCCTCAGTCCCCCAGAGTGGAACACGTTATGATACATACGACAGGTCTTTACTGGAACCAGCCTGGATGTCCTAGGCCGTCTCTCTCCAGGGATGATCCTGTTCCTCTGGCAGGGCTCAGCTCTTTTGTTCTCGGTTTAATTCCAAGCACATAATTGGCCACCATTTGGGGCTCCTATTTCTCTCCCTCTCCCCTCCTCTCTCTCTAAGCGGCTGTGTGGCATATGCATATCCTCTCTCTCTAAGCGGCTGTGTGGCATATGCATATCCTCTCTCTCTAAGCGGCTGTGTGGCATATGCATATCCTCTCTCTCTAAGCGGCTGTGTGGCATGCATATCCACAGGAGAGTTTACATCTGCTGCTAATCACTTACACTTCCCTTCCCCATTATGTAACTCTCTAATAAGACCCAATTACCCACGCTGCCTCAGCCTGGCCATCAGAGAGGAGGCGCAGTGTGTCGTATGGGCTTAGCCATTACAGCCTACCCCTCCCACAACCCATCACTCCTCTCTACCCACAACCCATCACTCCTCTCCCACAACCCATCACTCCTCTCCATGTCACTGGGACTTAGCGTACACATCAGCTCGCAGGGCTCAAATTGCCTGAAAATTGTTGTGTGTGATGCTCACACATTATGTTAATGTGACGCTGGCATATTACGTTATTAAGCCATAATGTCATCATGTGTTCCTCGCAGAGAGAGAGGGAGTTCCCATTGAAAGCCATAGAGAACCTATTGGATCTCTATGGGTGTTCACTACTAGGGGTGCGACGGTTCTGGGTTTTATATTGGACCGCACGGTTCTCCATCCACGGTTCAGTACGCACTAGTGAATGTCGGGTTTTTTTCGGTTTATGCTGCGTTCCGTCGAAAGTCGGAGGAAAGTCGAGTTTGTCTGGAACGCAGTTGCTTTTGTAACTTGTTCAGATGTTTGTTCCCGGCGAGCGGAGTTGAGAACATTGAGGCTTGAGGAAGCCTCAGATTGCTACAAATCTGCGTTGGTTTTTGCTTCATGCGTGTCGTATATGAGCATAATATGCGCATAATGCGTATATGGTCTACCTGTCAAGCCTAAAGTACACTTTTACTTTTAATTCTTCCTCTCCTATACCAGTAGTCAAGCCTAAGAGGCACTTTTACATCTGAATGTGTTTATTACAGTTTTTTTACATTTGAAAGTGTTTTTTGTTTATGTATATTTATATTTATTATATTATACTTTATATTATAATATACCAGTCATATTCTGGAATGTGTCTGAATGTTAAAGTTCCATAAGTATAAGCAAAATAAATGAAAGTAACAGTTTATTATATATAAATAGTAGCTGTGGCGCAGTGAATAATTCTGACTATTCGACAGGGCCCATAACTTGTGTAATCACAGATTTGTATAATATGATTGGTTCCCAAGAATAGAGACCTCATGACCAAGGACAGTTCTATAAATATGAGTCCCACCCAACGTTGGGGCCTATTTGCCTTTTTGTCTGCTATTTTCTCTCTGCGCTCATGTGACTTTGCTTAATAAAAGGCCTCCTTGGAGACAATTGATTTAAGCTCTTTGTGCTTTATAAGTTTTACTCAATCTATTAAGAATCAATTAAATCCACAAGAATATACAGTACAGTATGGACACAATGTTATGTTATATTAAAAAATAAATGCCGTCTTCTCCTTCCACTCTGAGACATCTGAGGGAACAGTAGGAACACATCCAAAAACTGATGTTCTGTATTCATAAAGACACCATCTGGCAGGTCATCATTGCATTACTGTAATCTTACAAAATAGAGAGGCATTTTCTGCCATGCTT
>NC_137693.1:15030035-15045035 GCF_963989245.1 Nansenia antarctica | reverse complement strand
TCTTAGTGATGAACATCTGAACTCAATCCTGAGGATTTCCTCAGCTCAGAGCCTGACCCCAAACATGAATGAACTTGTACTCAAGATGAGACACCAAGTATCGGGCTCAGCCTCAGACAAGTGAGCAGAAAGGACTTGGACTTCTTTGAAGGGACTTATTGGACTTCTTTGAAGGGAATTATTATTATTTTCTCCAGTTGAATGGACCCAGGGACATGTTGCCTAAGAAATGAATGCAACTGTTTTGCACTTTTGCAAGTTTGCACTAACTTTTCTAATTTTATTATAGAAGACAGTCATTGGTGAGGATCGGAGCAGCACACTGATTTGTTTTTAATGCATGCTGTTTCATTTTTGCATTTATCTTGCCATTGAGCTTTGAATGAAAATTACATTTAGCTGTTTACCTGTAAAAAAGTTTTCAATTTATTACTGAAAGAGCCTTGAGAAAACATTGCAACTGATTTTATTCATGTTTTACTTAATTTAATGTAATGATTAATGTTAAGTGCAATATAGGCTGTGTTATTGGTATTGGTTCAATATGTGCAATAATTGCGAGTTTTAATAAACATTGAACCAGCCCGGCCCTCCACTTGTACCATTTTTTAATTTTGCCCCCCTGTGTATTTGACTTTGACATGACTGGACTAGAGGCAGTCTCAGGGACGCTCCGGCGCTCTCAGGGCGAATTTACGAATGCAGCCCTAGTCTCTCATCCACTCCACGAGAGCCGTATTCTGGCGCCAATTTTCAAAGTAAAATTCTGAATTCGATTCGATACTTGTATCAATATAACTCAAGTCGTTCAAGGATGAAGCAGACAAGGCCGAATCAATAAGACGTGCTGTGTCAAGGTATGGGAAGCAGGCCAGCACCTTTAAAGCATTTGCCACTGCTAAAAATCACGCAACTGAAGCAAGCTTTCGCATTGCTCATTGCATTGCGAAACGTGGAAAGCCATTCACTGATGGAGAATATATTAAGGAGGCTTTCCTCTGTAGCTCAGATGTTTTGTTTGAAGGCTTATCAAACAAAGACACAATAACATCAAGAATAAAAGACATCCCAGTGTCAGCCAGAAGTGTGGAACGAAGAATAGGAGAAATGGCAGAAAACGTGAAAGCGCAGCAGACCGCTGGTTTGAAAGATGCGACGGTGTTTAGCCTCGCACTTGATGAGAGCGTAGATGTGAATGACATGCCACGTCTGGCTGTCATAGCAAGATACTGTGATTCTGCTGTAAGGGAGGAGCTCTGCTGCCTAAAACCAATGCCAGAAACAACAAAAGGTGAGGACATCGCTAAAGTTCTTATCGAGCATTTTGTGGAGCGAGGGATTGACATTAGCAGGATTTTTGCAGTGACAACAGATGGTGCCCCTGCCATGGTCGGGAAACAGAGGGGAGCGGTTGCATTAATTGTGTGCAACTTAAAGTGACCAAGTACCACCCCCAGATAATGGAGTTGAGCAAAGGAAAACAGGGCCAGGGATCACGACATTGATTGTTAGGACTGTTTACATGGCTTTGCATACATAGCTCTTTGCAACCCCCCAAAAATATATGTTTGTTGTGGTTGGAATAAAAGAATAAAATGTAAGTAACAACCAAATAATTATATAAATATAAATTATAATTCATACAAGTAAGACCCTTGTATAATCACCCTCCAGTTAGGCCTACTTATTAAAATGATAACCATAGGGAGCGCAGTTAGCAACTTTGGTAGAAATTGAGCGCTCCAATTTGCTTAAAGTTGTGCTACGCATCACAAAGTTTAGTTGTCTTAGATGTTATGTTGGTAATTTTGTTCAAGTTTCAGTTAGTTACATTTTTAGGTTTATTTAGCATACATGGCTTTGCATACATAGCTCTTTGCTGAAAATTGTTGTTGTGGAATAAAATTGCAGATCTGTTGGTCTGTTTGGTTTGGTTTGATGTCGAGTCATAATTAATGTTGATATTGTGGTTGGCACACTGACTAACAAGAACATTTAAAAATGGCACTTCATATCAAAAAGGTTGCCTACCCCTGTACTAGCTTATCCTGATGTCATTTTGAAAATGTAAGGATACTGGGTGGTAGAACGCACATATCTAGGAAAAGTCATGAAAGGAGGGTCCTGAAATTTGATTGAGTGCAAAGATATAAAAAGAAAATGTACTCACAGGGTCAAATGACCCCACCCATGGCTGTTCTAGTGTTAAACGTAAAAATGTCAAAGTCTTCCAGCAAAGTGGATTTCAGAGTGGTTTATATAGAGATGTCCTGGCTGATTTTTTAGGAAACACACTGGTGATGGGCAGTGGGGTATTGTCATTATTGACATGGGGTGAGGGACCAGACTCTCAATATCTCCCCAGTCAGTCAGTCCCTCTGTGAGAGGCAGCAGACAGACAGAGAGCTGAGGGGGAGGGGGGGGGGTAGGTTGTGAGAGGCAGCAGACAGACAGAGAGCTGAGGGGGAGGGGGGGGGGTAGGTTGTATGGAAGCAGACAGACAGAGAGCTGAGGGGGAGGGGGGGGGGTAGGTTGTATGGAAGCAGACAGACAGAGAGCTGAGGGGGAGGGGGGGGGTAGGTTGTATGGAAGCAGACAGACAGAGAGCTGAGGGGGAGGGGGGGGGGGGGTAGGTTGTATGGAAGCAGACAGACAGAGAGCTGAGGGGGAGGGGGGGGGGTAGGTTGTATGGAAGACAACATGCTTTCCTCCAGATAACAACTTGAGAGGGAGAGGAATTAAAGCCTAGCGTAGAGCCCAGGGGAAGGCTGATGGTGTGGGGGGATAACAGGATAGAAGCCCTGCTGGCGTTTGCTTCTAGGACATGATGCCTTTCCATTATAGAAAGCGTTGCGTTGACGCCCCAGATATTGCATAAACGCTCCTCTTAGAATCATTCTTCGCGATCATGGGCACGAAAGACCCGTTTCTGAAGAGCAAAACACAAGGGGAGCGTTTGTAGAGTCAGTGAGTCAGTCTCACCGAGCTCATATGCTTCACAAAGCAGGACAGCATGTCCTTGGCAACGTGGCTCCATATGAACCAGCCAGAGAGATTAAATGAATATCTCTCCAGCGCTAACCGACCGCCTGAGGGACAGGTATTGATCAGTTTTCCGATAGCCTCCGTGGAGCCGTTTGAGGGGCCGTCTCTGTTCCCAGTTGGACGGGGGGGAAACAGTCCCTGAAAACAGTCCCTGCCGTGTCGCCATTTAATGGACGATTAGTGACATGACCCTACAGGTCAGAGGTCGTCTCCTCAGGGTCAGAGCTGTTGGAAATGGCTGAAAATCAATCGCTGGCGGGTGTTTCCATAGAGACATGGTGTTTCCTTAGAGACATGGTGTTTCTATAGAGACATGGTGTTTCCATAGAGACATGGTGTTACCATAGATACATGGTGTTACCATAGAGACATGGTGTTACCATAGAGACATGGTGTTTCTATAGACATGGTGTTACCATAGAGACATGGTGTTTCCTTAGAGACATGGCTCTCACTTAATCAGGCAGTGCTGCAAGAGTGGAGCGGTGTGTGTGTGTGTGTGTGTTTGTGTGCATGGGCAATAGAGTATTTCTTATTATGACCAGTAATTGAAATGTAGACTTATGGCACTATATACTGTATGTATAAAACTGTCTCACAACTAAGTTTCATTTCAAATCCAAAATGTCCTCTGTGAGATTTTTGTCAGAAGACACCGCTTATATCAACTTTCTCATGTCTGAAAATGAACTTACAGTAGCGAGCAATAAAGAGAACTTTTTTCTTTCTGGCCTGACATGGTCTAAGGTCTAAGGTCTGTTCAGCATTCTTGTCAGAGTCTTGTTAAATAAATCAGTTACTCTCTAGAGAGCAAAGCAACACAGTTTGGCCTCTTCCAAAAGAGCCTGACCAGGAAAGAGCCTGACCAGGAAAGCAAACAGGAGGAAAAGAGCCTGACCAGGAAAGCAAACAGGAGGAGCTCCAAGGAAACCCTGCTCTGGAAGACTGCTGCAAACTGCTGTTACTGTACGCCCCCTAACACTAGACCAGCGTGCCTTTCTTACCTACTAAAAGAGCCGCTCTTTAGAATGGGAAGCTGCTATTTACACACGACGACCACTAGTTGGGCGCTTGTAAATGAAGCCTGCTTCCTACACAGAAAAACTTCAAAATAGCTTTATATTAGCTTATCCTGATGTGATTTTGGAAAATGCAAGGGTACTGGGTGGTAGAACGCACATATCTAGGACAAGTCATGAAAGGAGGGTCCTGAAATGTGATTGAGTGCAAAGATATAACACTTTTATTTACTCCTCGTGGCTGTTCTAGTGTTAAACATAGTCAAACAACCACCTCCTGAAACATAATTTCACCACTCCAAATCTCTCCTCAGTCCTCGCCTCTAAGTCCCTGAAACTTCATGTCCTGTTCTGCGCTCAGGCTAGTGTCCCTCTGCTGCGCCTGGAAAAATCATCTCCAGATTCACCTGCGCTACTCCACCGCTACTGTATGTCAGTATCAGAGACACAGACCAGTCCCTCAGGGGGGGTCTGGTGGAGGCAGAAATGAGAGGAGGGTTGATACCATTCCTCATTCCGTTCCCTGCGCTACAACGAGCCTCTTCTACTGATGTGGACCTCCTCCACCACCAGCCTCCCCTGCGCTCCCTACTGTATACCATCTCCCTTGTAGCCCAGAGAGCTGATGCCATCAGAGGAAACGCTCAGAGCTTCTCTCTTGTGGGTTTCTGTTTCAACTCCGGCTAGCAGCCTTTCTGTGATGAGTCACTGCAGCTATCTTGCACGACAACACACACCCTCCTTTCCCCCCAGTAACTCTCTCTTCTTATTCCCATCCACTCTGAGCCTGGGGAGTAAAAAATGCCGTTCTCTCCGGTTCTCTGCCTCTGCTTCTCCCCGAGCTTCATGTGGCGAGTTTATTTAGCTTCTGAAGCAAAGATGTTGTTGGCTGTGAGTGTGTTTCTCTACGAAATCTGAGAGAAATGTGAGTGGTGGGGTTGTTTTTCCCGACATGCAGGTTTGTGGTGAGTGGGCTTGGCTTAGCTCTGCCCTGCAGTGTGAAGTGTCCTCTCCTCCATGCACACACACACACACACACACACACACACACACACACAGACACACACAGAGACACAGACACAGACACAGACACACACACACACACACACACACACAGAGACACAGACACAGACACAGACACAGACACACACACACACAGAGACACAGACACAGAGACACACACACACACACACACACACACACACACACACGATTCGAGAGTTCTTCTCCCATCCACCCTTCAACTCCTCTGCAGTTGTGAAGGAGTGAAGCCTCATTAACCCATAGCTGGCAGGGCTCATTAACCCATAGCTGGCAGGGCTCATTAACCCATAGCTGGCAGGGCTCACAGTGGACAACTATTTCAATAGTTCAACAGGTGCCTGGTCAAAGGTCAAAGATCAGGAGCTGTTTTAATTGACCTTCTAATAAGGCTTTCTTCCCCAGGTCACTAATCATTTGACTAGTTCAGGCCAGAGACTATAGCTGCACTGTGCACGTCCAAAACACGATACGCTGTGTGCCGCCAGAATGTCACAATACAGTATTGCAGAACTGGTAGAGAATGTTAGAGGGTAGTGAAGTCACATGCTAATCACATGCTAAGACAAAATGGACACCAAACAGGCAGCATGATGATGTCACCATTACTCAGGTCTCTGACACGTCTCAGATGCACGGACAGATGCAGAATCTGGACGTTCCTCAGCTGGACAACTCTGAGGGTCTCTGGATCACCAGGGGGGGATACAGCTACTCTATCTAAACAGCTTCTCCACAGTTGAAGAACATGAGCAGGTCTCCCTTTAAACAGCCTTTTACAAACAAACTCACTCCAAATTGGACTGCCAATGAGGGGGAGGGGAGGGGGCTGAAATGAGGGTCTTTCCTGCTCTGGAGTAGGAGTAGGAACCTGTCAGTCAAGGACACATGCACACACACACACACACACACACACACACAGACATCGAATTACAAACCATGTAAAGAAAAGCAAATGAATAAAATAACAAACTTTAGTCTTTATTCCCTATTATCTTCAACACACCACCCTAGGATGGTTCTCCAACAGTTCATGATGAAAGTGAAAAGAAAGTGAAAAGAAAGCTTTTTTGCTTTGTGACTTTTTCTGGAAAAAAACATCCCCTTCTTCCCTCTGTGTTTCTAGTTTGCCCCACTTTCCACAGTCGGGTGTTTGATATGAGCTCTGTATTCCCATGTCGACTCAGCAAACATCCACAAACAACTATGTTTGAATATGTTATGAATATGACATTTCTGTGCAATGGGGGTGAAAGGAGGAAAACAAAAGAGTAGAACCAGGTACCAAGTACGAGAGGTGAAGTTGCTGTGAGCTCACCTCGACAATCACCACCACAGAAACAACAACAACTATACATCCTTTATACTAGCTTGATCATTCCTCAAAGTTGACCCAGATTTAGGGAGAATCTAAAATGGAGGTGGAATTATCTAAACAGGCCTGAAAAGAGAGAGAGAGAGAGAGAGAGAGAGAGAGAGAGAGAGAGAGAGCGTCTCATCGTGGTTGACAGCAGCGACTCATAACAACTGCACACATAAAGCGAGTGACACCAGTCATGCCCCACTTGCCCTAATGAAATCACATGGATGTAAGAAAGTTTTCAGGAAAACCCCAAAATACAAATGACCCCTGCTCCTCCAAGCAGCCTGATCCTTCAGACCATGGGACATGAGGACCAACGTGACGCATCATAATGACTACCCACAGCCTGCTACACAAACCACTCACAGTTACACAAGTCTCAGAGTCTCAGAGGGACTTTATTTTTTTCATTGGGTCTTTTCCCCCAAGGAAGGGGAAAACCCCACAAAATCACTCTCTCTCCCAGAGAGTTAAACCAACCGACACGTCAACGGAGCCGCCACATCCAAGCCCATCGACGTGGGTCTGATGCAGTGTGTAAAGGGTGTGTAAAGGAAACCTAGGGTAGGTTTCTGTGAGCGTCGATGGGGGGAAAAAAACATCTGTTTTTGGTTTCACAACAAACGTCTCTGAGGTAAATCTCTCCGCTCTCCTTACCTGCACCTGCCCCTTGCCCATGATCTTGTCCACGAGATCGTTGTCGTCCTTGTTGAGCTTGGTCTTGTCGTAGCACTTCTCGTAGCACAGGATCCGCAGGCACTGAGAGCCCTCCAGCTCGATCTCAAACTCCTGTGCGGGGGGGCCATAAACAGGGATGACGTGAGCGCTAGGTTTAATTTCCTGTTGGTGGGGGGAGAACAGACCGTCTAATCTACCGTCGGAGCGATGCGTAGAGAGTTTACAGGGGTGCAAACTGGTGATGGCCCAAAAAGGTGACCTTAGAGGAGAACATTTTCGACGGAGGGGGAGGTGGGGGGGAATAGCGCTATCACTAATGGTGCTAAATGGATATCGCTAGCACTAACTGTGATCTAACAATGATACACGTGTAAGTAGCGGCAGCCCTGACCTTGACACCCGCATAATTACTTAGAAAACAGTTTACTGTGACTGTGTTTCTCCACGCTGTCTGGAACTGTACCTAGCTGCCTGAAGCTAAAGGTTATTTCAACAGCAGCGGAGTATAGCAGACAGGGAGATTAGTTAGCTAAGATTAGTTCGTTTTTTGCAGGTCTACACGATTCACATGGATGACCTATTTTGAGGTGAAAACGGCTAATTTAGGGTGACAAGTTTGCACCCCTGGTTTAGAGCTCTGGTCCCTCACCTCGTCCCACTGCGGCTCGGTGGTGTCTCTGAACACGCGGGTCTTGGCCTTGCTGACAAAGTAGCCGTAGGAGTCCACCTCCAGAGTACAGTAGAGGTCTGACAGAGAGAAACACACAGGGGAGAGACGTGTTGATACAACAGAGCAGTTGTTACTGGTGAGGGAAAGACAGTCAGACTAGGCAACAACAACACACAACGCACGACACACAATACACACACAACATACAGCACACGCACACGCACATGCAGACACAGACACAGACACAGACACACACACACACACACACACACACACACACACACACACACACGTTCAGCTGAGACAAGAGGGCACCGGCTTGGTAGAGCTGGTCTCTATAGATGACGATACCCAATACAATACCCCCTCCCCCCCACCCCCGTCACTGAGCCAGAGGCAGAGGCAGCCCTCTCTCCATACCCCGCTGCCCCCCCCCCCATCCCCCCCGGGTCCCTCTTCTCTGACAGCATGATGGATGGCTACACAGCGTGACCCCTGACCCCCTGAGACACCGTGGCTACACGCAGAGCGCCGGCCCCGGGCACACAGAGACAGACGCCGTGTTTACACCGTTAGCGCACGGTCACACGCGACTTAGCGACACGAAAACAACGGCGTGACCCCTGTGACCCCGTGACTGTCTGGGGGGGGGGGGGGGGGGGCAGGAGGACGCCCCCCACCTGAGACAGTCACAGGGCCGGGACACGGGACAGAGAAGGGACAAGGGAGGAGACAGGAATGGCATTTTAAATTCATAGTGTTATCGAATTCCTTTCTTTTGGTTGTAATTGTTCCCTGCATCCTGAGGGTCCTCTGGGGTAAACACTCTCTACGCGGAAGCGTTTTGCTAGCGGCCTTGTAGGAGGGAGGGCTACAATTACCATCTGGGGTGGCTTTGGAAACGGAATCACGCTTGACCAATTAGGGTACACGTCTAACCACCTCGTGGGGGGAGTTAGCAGGGTGATCTGAAGCTCTGGCTGTCATAACACTCGCCTGGCAACCGAGAGCTCAGGACAAAACAAGCCCAAACAAGCTAACTGCATTAGAACTGTCTCTTTCAGTGGAAGTTGAGATACTGTGGGAAATACACATTTTTGGATAAGCCCTACTGTAATGCATTACAACCAGAGTCGTAGATCAGTCTTTATGGTCTCAGAAATAGCTATTGGCTCCGTTGAGAACCATTCAAGAAGCGCTAAACTCTCCTCCATGTCAGATTTACGCCTCCATCCCCAGTACCTGAGACACTGTCGAAGTTATTGCTGCTCAGACTTTGAACCTGACACCACCATGAAACCGCACAGGAGATTTATCTGGAAGATTATTATTTTTTTCCCTCTCCCATCTGAAGTAGGTTTGTGCGCCCGGGCCTACAATCAAAACAGGGCCAGGAGGAACATATTGAGTCTGCTTTTAGAGTGTTCTAGAAACACAGCCAGGAGAGCCTGCAGAAGGGGAGCACAGAGGAGGAGAGGAGGCTACTGGAGGACTTCTTCTTTTTCCATTGGCAGGCGGTTACCTGCGGTTACCCCACTGGAAACACACTGACTCTGTCCAGATGACCTGAAAGCTGACCAATTCTCTTTGAGCGTGTGTGTGTGTGTGTGTGTGTGTGTGTGTGTGTGTGTGTGTATGTGTGCGTGAGTGTGTGTATGAGTGTGTGCGTGTGTGTGTGTGTGTAGCGTGCGTGTGTGTGTGTGTGTGTGTGTGTGTGTGTGTGTGTGTGTGTGCGTGTGTGTATGAGTGTGTGTATGAGTGTGTGCGAGTGTGTGCGAGTGTGTGCGAGTGTGTGCAAGTGTGTGTGTGTGTGTGTGTGTGTGTGTGTGTGTGTGCGTGTGCGTGTGCGTGTGTGTGTGTGACCTCAATCTTCAGGTTGTAGACAGACCCGGGCCTGAGGGAGTGTGTTCAGGGAGGTGAAACAGTGGGCCGTCTAAAACAGCAGGTCAGGGCTCTGTGTGTGTGTGTGTGTGTGTGTGTGTGTGTGTGTGTGTTTTTACAACCTAATTCATGCCTCCATGCCCCTAACACAGCTCTGTAGAAACATGAGTCTGATGCTTATTTAGAACATGCTAGAAGGTTTCTGGAGGAAGCAAAGAGTTCTGAGAAACATTCTGAAAAAAGTTAAAGTCTAATGAAATTATTTTAACTGGATCCAGAACGATAAACACGAATAAAATGAAGACAAACGGTTGAATGAGAAACGCATGTGAGAAGGACTGGATGTGATTCTACACAGGAGGTAGAGGAACCCATGAGAAGAAACACATCCTATACACAAGGCCTCTCTGAACAGAAAGGATCTGTGTTTCATCATGTTGTGTAAAACTAAAACTAAAAAACACATTACCAGCTCAGTGGCCTTGCGGTTAGAGCGCCCGCCCTGAGATCGAGAGGTCGTGAGTTCGATCCCCGGCTGAGCCGTACCACCAAAGACTATAAAAATGGTACCCAATGCCTCCCTGCTTGGCACTCAGCATTAAGCGTCGACCACGTAACCGCAGGGTTCCCGGTTCGATTCCGGCCGCGGACATGTCCTGCATGTCATCCCTCCCTCTCTCTCTCTCTCATCCTTCCTGTCTAAATCTCTACTGTCTCTGTAGATAAATGGAAAAATATGAGTGGGACTGCCCCACTCAGATAAAAAAAAAAAAGAATAAAAAAAAAGACTACGTTGGTAACTCATTATAATATAGATCAGACATGCGCTAGCTAGTCAAAAATAGCCTCAGCTGCTTTTTTTCCAGTGATTCTAGTGTATACAACCACGTCCAATTAAAACAGTGTTAAGTGTGCCACCGCCTCCCGTCCTCCAATCGGAAGCCCCGCTCAGTCGCGTCTCAGGGCAACAGAACTAAACTGGGTCACAGAGGAAGGAGCTAGGAGCTTACTGCTTCCCCCAAAACACAGGGAACAGACGTCGACAAAAAACAACAACATTGACCTAAAAACAGAGGTGTTGTCTGCTTTACACAACATAGTAAGTAAGTAGCCTTGAGAACCGATGGTTCTGGAGCCTAACGGCCTTTAGGGGGCAGGAGCCTAACTCCTATCTCCTGTTTCCGTAGCGTGAGGCGGAACAACCATGTACGACATGACGCTGGTATGTGGCAGGGTCCAACCCTTAGCACTAGAACAGCCGTGTCTATGTTACCTACTATAAGAGTCAAATGACACCTTTTACAATCAAATGACACCTCCTTACAATCCTCAAGCTGCTATTTACACACAACGACCACTAGTTGGCCGCTTGTAAATTAGCCTGCTTCCTACACAGAAAATCTGCAAAATAGCTTTATATTAGCTTATCCTGATGTGATTTTGAAATTGTAAGGATACTGGGTGGTAGAACGCACATATCTAGGAAAAGTCATGATAGGAGGGTCCTGATCGAGTGCAAAGATATAAAATGTTTCCTTACTCACAGGGGTCAAATGACCCCGCATGGCTGATTAAGTGTTTTAACACTAGAAGAGCCGTGAGGGGTCACTCGATCAAATTTCAGGACCCTCCTTTCATGACTTTTCCTAGATATGTGTGTTCTACCACCCAGTATCCTTACATTTCCAAAACCACTTCAGGATAAGATAGTATAAAGCTGTTTTGCAGTTTTTCTGTGTAGGAGGCAGGCAAAAAAAAGAAGCGCCCTCTAGTGATCTCTGTGTGTAAATAGCAGATTTACATTCTAAAAAGGGGGTCTATTTGACCCCCAAGGCGGCTCTACTAGTAGGTAAAATAGGCACGGCTGTTGTAGCGCTAACCCGCTACGCCACCTAAGCGCCCCGCCGACGTAGTCTCGTACAGGAAACCCAAGGATACTGATCGACAGCGGCTCTTACATTAGGGCGAGCCTAATCGGGGACAACACCATGGTAACCACCCGGAATATCTCAAGGGCATGACCGCCGTGTGTGGGTATGATCCAGTTTAAAAGACTGAAGCGTGTCAGTGAAACTAACGCCACTTCACTCCACACGCTTCTTCGGTTTTTGAAACAATGGTGCTCGCTGTGCTCTGCCGGGGATCAGAAAGGCTTTCAGAGGAGACGGCTTTCCAACCCATTACACACCAAAATCAATCTGTGCAGCTTTCATACACTGCAGGCTGTCATGGTAACTGAGGCTGGGGTGGCGTGTGGCGTCTGAACGGGTGCTTGTGTAACAGGGCACAATCAGAGAGCAGTGGAGCGGCACCTATCTAGTCCTGACGCATCTGAGCCTCTCTCAGACACTGACTTTATCATACCCCCCTGACACCTATTCTCTGTGTGTGTGTGTGTGTGTGTGTGTGTGTGTGTGTGTGTGACTATTGGCCTTATTAAGGCCACACATGCAGCACAGAGCACAGAGCACAGAACTCTGTCTGTCTATATGTGAGTGTGTGAGTGTGTGAGTGTGTATGTGCGTGCGTGTCTGTGTGTGTGTGTGTGTCTGTGGCTGTGTGTGTGTGTGTGTGTGTGTGTGTAGGTGCCCTCTGTCTTCTCTTTCCATCAGCTCGATATGGAATGGCTGTGCGTCCCTGTCTGTGCGTCTGTGTGTCTGTGCGTGTCTGTGTGTGTGTCTGTCTGTGTGTGTGTGTCTGTGTGTCTGTCTGTGTCTGTCTGTGTGTCTGTGCGTCTGTGCATCTGTGCGTCTGTGCGTCTGTGTGTCCCTGTCTGTGTGTCTGTGCGTCTGTGCGTCTGTGCGTCCCTGTGTGTGTGTCTGTGTGTCCCTGTCTGTGTGTCTGTGCGTCCCTGTGTGTGTGTCTGTCTGTCTGTGTGTGTCTGTCTGTGTGTTTGTGTGTCCCTGTCTGTGTGTCTGTGCGTCCCTGTGTGTCTGTGTGTCTGTCTGTGTGTCTGTCTGCCTCTCAGATGAAAGGAGCCACAGGAATGTGAGTGTGGTTCAGAGCTTCTCCTCTGGGACTGTCCCTGTGGCCCTCTCCTCTCTGACTCTGTCTCTCTCTCTCTCTCTCTCTCTCTCTCTCTCTCTCTCTCTCTCTCTCTGTCACTGTGGCCTGGCCCTCTCCTCTCTGACTCTGTCTCTCTCTCTCTCTCTCTCTCTCTCTCTCTGTCACTGTGGCCTGGCCCTCTCCTCTCTGACTCTCTCTCTCTCTCTCTCTCTGTCACTGTGGCCTGGCCCTCTCCTCTCTGACTCACTCTCTCTCTCTCTCTCTCTCTCTCTCTCTCTCTCTGTCCCTGTGGCCAGGCCCTCTCCTCTCTGACTCTCTCTCTCTCTCTCTCTGTCACTGTGGCCTGGCCCTCTCCTCTCTGACTCTCTCTCTCTCTCTCTCTCTCTCTGTCCCTGTGGCCAGGCCCTCTCCTCTCTGACTCTCTCTCTCTCTCTCTCTCTCTCTCTCTCTGTCCCTGTGGCCTGGCCCTCTCCTCTCTGACTCACTCTCTCTCTCTGTCCCTGTGGCCAGGCCCTCTCCTCTCTGACTCTCTCTCTCTCTCTCTCTCTCTCTGTCACTGTGGCCTGGCCCTCTCCTCTCTGACTCACTCTCTCTCTCTCTCTCTCTCTGTCACTGTGGCCAGGCCCTCTCCTCTCTGACTCACTCTCTCTCTCTCTCTCTCTCTGTCACTGTGGCCTGGCCCTCTCCTCTCTGACTCTCTCTCTCTCTCTTTCTCTGTCCCTGTGGCCTGGCCCTCTCCTCTCTGACTCTCTCTCTCTCTCTCTGTCCCTGTGGCGAGGCCCTCTCCTCTCTGACTCTCTCTCTCTCTCTCTGTCCCTGTGGCAGGCCCTCTCCTCTCTGACTCACTCTCTCTCTCTCTCTCTGTCCCTGTGGCCAGGCCCTCTCCTCTCTGACTCACTCTCTCTCTCTCTCTCTCTCTGTCACTGTGGCCTGGCCCTCTCCTCTCTGACTCACTCTCTCTCTCTCTCTCTCTCTCTCTCTCTCTCTCTCTGTCCCTGTGGCCAGGGCCCTCTCCTCTCTGACTCTCTCTCTCTCTGTCCCTGTGGCCAGGCCCTCTCCTCTCTGACTCTCTCTCTCTCTCTCTCTCTCTGTCCCTGTGGCCAGGCCCTCTCCTCTCTGACTCTCTCTCTCTCTCTGTGTCACTGTGGCCTGGCCCTCTCCTCTCTGACTCACTCTCTCTCTCTCTCTCTCTCTCTCTCTCTCTGTCACTGTGGCCTGGCCCTCTCCTCTCTGACTCTCTCTCTCTCTCTCTCTCTCTCTCTCTCTGTCTCTCTCTCTCTCTCTCCTCTCCTCTCTGACTCTCTCTGTCTCTGTCTCTCTGTCTCTCTCTCTCTCTCTCTCTCTCTCACTGTGGCCAGGCCCTCTCCTCTCTGACCCTCTCTCTCTCTCTCTCTCTCTGTCACTGTGGCCAGGCCCTCTCCTCTCTGACTCTCTCTCTCTCTGTCCCTGTGGCCAGGCCCTCTCCTCTCTGACTCTCTCTCTCTCTCTCTCTCTCTCTCTCTCTCTCTCTCTCTCTCTCTCTCTCTCTCTGTCCCTGTGGCCTGGCCCTCTCCTCTCTGACTCACTCTCTCTCTCTCTCTCTCTCGGTCCCTGTGGCCTGGCCCTCTCCTCTCTGACTCTCTCTCTCTCTCTCTCTGTCCCTGTGGCCTGGCCCTCTCCTCTCTGACTTTCTCTCTCTCTCTCTCTCTCTCTCTCTCTCTCTCTGTCACTGTGGCCTGGCCCTCTCCTCTCTGACTCACTCTCTCTCTCTCTCTCTCTCTTCTCTCTCTCTCTCTCTCTCTGTCCCTGTGGCCAGGCCCTCTCCTCTCTGACTCTCTCTCTCTCTCTCTCTCTCTCTCTCTCTCTCTCTCTGTCACTGTGGCCTGGCCCCTCTCCTCTCTGACTCACTCTCTCTCTCTCTCTCTCTCTCTCTCTCTGTCCCTGTGGCCAGGCCCTCTTCTCTCTGACTCTCTCTCTCTCTCTCTCTCTCTCTCTCTCTCTCTCTCTCTCTCACTGTGGCCAGGCCCTCTCCTCTCTGACTCTCTCTCTCTCTCTCTCTCTCTCTCTGTCCCTGTGGCCAGGCCCTCTCCTCTCTGACTCTCTCTCTCTCTCTCTCTCTCTCTCTCTCTCTCTCTCTCTCTCTCTCTCTCTCTCTGTCTGTCCCTGTGGCCAGGCCCTCTCCTCTCTGACTCTCTCTCTCTCTCTCTCTCTGTCACTGTGGCCTGGCCCTCTCCTCTCTGACTCTCTCTCTCTCTCTCTCCTCTCTGTCCCTGTGGCCTGGCCCTCTCCTCTCTGACTCTCTCTCTCTCTCTCTCTCT
>NC_137693.1:15023529-15029835 GCF_963989245.1 Nansenia antarctica | reverse complement strand
CCCTCCTCTGACGTATGAACTCTGTCTCTCATTATCTCTGGGACATGTTTCAGATGGTTCAGATGGATCAGGTTACCAGTTCTAGAGGCAGAACAACATAGCTGGGGGGGGGGGGGGTGACATACACTCACCCTGGAATACAAACTAATCAAAACAGCCTCCCGCAAAGGCACAGCGGGAGGGAGAGGACAGGAGGAGGACAGAAGAGGAGGAAGAGAAGAGGAGGAGAGTGGCTTATGTGGGGGTGGGTGTGGGGACAGAGAGGTCGAGGTGATGTTCCCTACAGCAGATCATTGTAGATGTCACACACTACGTTGAGCCCTCATACTGTAGGGTCATAGGGTTCTAGAGTTCAGACCATGGACCACTGGACACCACTGGACTTCACAGGACAACAGAGACAGACAGTCCCTCTCCTCTGTGAGAGGCAGCAGACAGACAGAGAGCTGAGGGGGAGGGGGGTCCCCTCTGTGAGAGGCAGCAGACAGACAGAGAGCTGAGGGGGAGGGGGGGGGGGGTAGGTACAGAGACAGACAGTCCCTCTGTGAGAGGCAGCAGACAGACAGAGAGCTGAGGGGGAGGGGGGGGGGTAGGTCTGTGAGAGGCAGCAGACAGACAGAGAGCTGAGGGGGAGGGGGGGGGGTAGGTCTGTGAGAGGCAGCAGACAGACAGAGAGCTGAGGGGGAGGGGGGGGGGTAGGTCTGTGAGAGGCAGCAGACAGACAGAGAGCTGAGGGGGAGGGGGGGGGGTAGGTTGTAGAGGCAGCAGACAGACAGAGAGCTGAGGGGAGGGGGGGGGGGGGGGGGGTAGGTTGTATGGAAGACAACATGCTTTCCTCCAGATAACAACTTGAGAGGGAGAGGAATTAAAGCCTAGCGTAGAGCCCAGGGGAAGGCTGATGGTGTGGGGGGATAACAGGATAGAAGCCCTGCTCGCGTTTGCTTCTAGGACATGATGCCTTTCCATTATAGAAAGCGTTGCGTTGACGCCCCAGATATTGCATAAACGCTCCTCTTAGAATCATTCTTCGCGATCATGGGCACGAAAGACCCGTTTCTGAAGAGCAAAACACAAGGGGAGCGTTTGTAGAGTCAGTGAGTCAGTCTCACCGAGCTCATATGCTTCACAAAGCAGGACAGCATGTCCTTGGCAACGTGGCTCCATATGAACCAGCCAGAGAGATTAAATGAATATCTCTCCAGCGCTAACCGACCGCCTGAGGGACAGGTATTGATCAGTTTTCCGATAGCCTCCGTGGAGCCGTTTGAGGGGCCGTCTCTGTTCCCAGTTGGACGGGGGGGAAACAGTCCCTGAAAACAGTCCCTGCCGTGTCGCCATTTAATGGACGATTAGTGACATGACCCTACAGGTCAGAGGTCGTCTCCTCAGGGTCAGAGCTGTTGGAAATGGCTGAAAATCAATCGCTGGCGGGTGTTTCCATAGAGACATGGTGTTTCCTTAGAGACATGGTGTTTCTATAGAGACATGGTGTTTCCATAGAGACATGGTGTTACCATAGATACATGGTGTTACCATAGAGACATGGTGTTACCATAGAGACATGGTGTTTCTATAGACATGGTGTTACCATAGAGACATGGTGTTTCCTTAGAGACATGGTGTTACCATAGAGACATGGTGTTTCTATAGAGACATGGCTCTCACTTAATCAGGCAGTGCTGCAAGAGTGGAGCGGTGTGTGTGTGTGTGTGTTTGTGTGCATGGGCAATAGAGTATTTCTTATTATGACCAGTAATTGAAATGTAGACTTATGGCACTATATACTGTATGTATAAAACTGTCTCACAACTAAGTTTCATTTCAAATCCAAAATGTCCTCTGTGAGATTTTTGTCAGAAGACACCGCTTATATCAACTTTCTCATGTCTGAAAATGAACTTACAGTAGCGAGCAATAAAGAGAACTTTTTTCTTTCTGGCCTGACATGCCCATCTAAGGTCTGTTCAGCATTCTTGTCAGAGTCTTGTTAAATAAATCAGTTACTCTCTAGAGAGCAAAGCAACACAGTTTGGCCTCTTCCAAAAGAGCCTGACCAGGAAAGAGCCTGACCAGGAAAGCAAACAGGAGGAGCTCCAAGGAAACCCTGCTCTGGAAGACTGCTGCAAACTGCTGTTACTGCACGCCCCCTAACACTAGACCAGCGTGCCTTTCTTACCTACTAAAAGAGCCGCTCTTTAGAATGGGAAGCTGCTATTTACACACGACGACCACTAGTTGGGCGCTTGTAAATGAAGCCTGCTTCCTACACAGAAAAACTTCAAAATAGCTTTATATTAGCTTATCCTGATGTGATTTTGGAAAATGCAAGGGTACTGGGTGGTAGAACGCACATATCTAGGACAAGTCATGAAAGGAGGGTCCTGAAATGTGATTGAGTGCAAAGATATAACACTTTTATTTACTCCTCGTGGCTGTTCTAGTGTTAAACATAGTCAAACAACCACCTCCTGAAACATAATTTCACCACTCCAAAATGTCTCCTCCAAATCTCTCCTCAGTCCTCGCCTCTAAGTCCCTGAAACTTCATGTCCTGTTCTGCGCTCAGGCTAGTGTCCCTCTGCTGCGCCTGGAAAAATCATCTCCAGATTCACCTGCGCTACTCCACCGCTACTGTATGTCAGTATCAGAGACACAGACCAGTCCCTCAGGGGGGGTCTGGTGGAGGCAGAAATGAGAGGAGGGTTGATACCATTCCTCATTCCGTTCCCTGCGCTACAACGAGCCTCTTCTACTGATGTGGACCTCCTCCACCACCAGCCTCCCCTGCGCTCCCTACTGTATACCATCTCCCTTGTAGCCCAGAGAGCTGATGCCATCAGAGGAAACGCTCAGAGCTTCTCTCTTGTGGGTTTCTGTTTCAACTCCGGCTAGCAGCCTTTCTGTGATGAGTCACTGCAGCTATCTTGCACGACAACACACACCCTCCTTTCCCCCCAGTAACTCTCTCTTCTTATTCCCATCCACTCTGAGCCTGGGGAGTAAAAAATGCCGTTCTCTCCGGTTCTCTGCCTCTGCTTCTCCCCGAGCTTCATGTGGCGAGTTTATTTAGTTTCTGAAGCAAAGATGTTGTTGGCTGTGAGTGTGTTTCTCTACGAAATCTGAGAGAAATGTGAGTGGTGGGGTTGTTTTTCCCGACATGCAGGTTTGTGGTGAGTGGGCTTGGCTTAGCTCTGCCCTGCAGTGTGAAGTGTCCTCTCCTCCATGCCCACGCACTTACACACACACACACACACACACACACACACACACACACACACACAGACACACACACACAGAGACACAGACACACACACACACACACACACACACACACACACACACACACACACACACACACACACAGACACAGACACAGACACACACACACACACACACACACACACACACACACACACACACACACACACACACACACACACACACACACACACAGAGACACAGACACAGAGACACACACACACACACACACACACACACGATTCGAGAGTTCTTCTCCCATCCACCCTTCAACTCCTCTGCAGTTGTGAAGGAGTGAAGCCTCATTAACCCATAGCTGGCAGGGCTCATTAACCCATAGCTGGCAGGGCTCATTAACCCATAGCTGGCAGGGCTCACAGTGGACAACTATTTCAATAGTTCAACAGGTGCCTGGTCAAAGGTCAAAGATCAGGAGCTGTTTTAATTGACCTTCTAATAAGGCTTTCTTCCCCAGGTCACTAATCATTTGACTAGTTCAGGCCAGAGACTATAGCTGCACTGTGCACGTCCAAAACACGATACGCTGTGTGCCGCCAGAATGTCACAATACAGTATTGCAGAACTGGTAGAGAATGTTAGAGGGTAGTGAAGTCACATGCTAATCACATGCTAAGACAAAATGGACACCAAACAGGCAGCATGATGATGTCACCATTACTCAGGTCTCTGACACGTCTCAGATGCACGGACAGATGCAGAATCTGGACGTTCCTCAGCTGGACAACTCTGAGGGTCTCTGGATCACCAGGGGGGGATACAGCTACTCTATCTAAACAGCTTCTCCACAGTTGAAGAACATGAGCAGGTCTCCCTTTAAACAGCCTTTTACAAACAAACTCACTCCAAATTGGACTGCCAATGAGGGGGAGGGGAGGGGGCTGAAATGAGGGTCTTTCCTGCTCTGGAGTAGGAGTAGGAACCTGTCAGTCAAGGACACATGCACACACACACACACACACACACACACACACACACACACACTCACACACACAGACATCGAATTACAAACCATGTAAAGAAAAGCAAATGAATAAAATAACAAACTTTAGTCTTTATTCCCTATTATCTTCAACACACCACCCTAGGATGGTTCTCCAACAGTTCATGATGAAAGTGAAAAGAAAGTGAAAAGAAAGCTTTTTTGCTTTGTGACTTTTTCTGAAAAAAAACATCCCCTTCTTCCCTCTGTGTTTCTAGTTTGCCCCACTTTCCACAGTCGGGTGTTTGATATGAGCTCTGTATTCCCATGTCGACTCAGCAAACATCCACAAACAACTATGTTTGAATATGTTATGAATATGACATTTCTGTGCAATGGGGGTGAAAGGAGGAAAACAAAAGAGTAGAACCAGGTACCAAGTACGAGAGGTGAAGTTGCTGTGAGCTCACCTCGACAATCACCACCACAGAAACAACAACAACTATACATCATTTATACTAGCTTGATCATTCCTCAAAGTTGACCCAGATTTAGGGAGAATCTAAAATGGAGGTGGAATTATCTAAACAGGCCTGAAAAGAGAGAGAGAGAGAGAGAGAGAGAGAGAGAGAGAGAGAGAGAGAGAGAGAGAGAGAGAGAGCGTCTCATCGTGGTTGACAGCAGCGACTCATAACAACTGCACACATAAAGCGAGTGACACCAGTCATGCCCCACTTGCCCTAATGAAATCACATGGATGTAAGAAAGTTTTCAGGAAAACCCCAAAATACAAATGACCCCTGCTCCTCCAAGCAGCCTGATCCTTCAGACCATGGGACATGAGGACCAACGTGACGCATCATAATGACTACCCACAGCCTGCTACACAAACCACTCACAGTTACACAAGTCTCAGAGTCTCAGAGGGACTTTATTTTTTTCATTGGGTCTTTTCCCCCAAGGAAGGGGAAAACCCCACAAAATCACTCTCTCTCCCAGACAGTTAAACCAACCGACACGTCAACGGAGCCGCCACATCCAAGCCCATCGACGTGGGTCTGATGCAGTGTGTAAAGGGTGTGTAAAGGAAACCTAGGGTAGGTTTCTGTGAGCGTGAATGGGGGGAAAAAAACATCTGTTTTTGGTTTCACAACAAACGTCTCTGAGGTAAATCTCTCCGCTCTCCTTACCTGCACCTGCCCCTTGCCCATGATCTTGTCCACGAGATCGTTGTCGTCCTTGTTGAGCTTGGTCTTGTCGTAGCACTTCTCGTAGCACAGGATCCGCAGGCACTGAGAGCCCTCCAGCTCGATCTCAAACTCCTGTGCGGGGGGGCCATAAACAGGGATGACGTGAGCGCTAGGTTTAATTTCCTGTTGGTGGGGGGAGAACAGACCGTCTAATCTACCGTCGGAGCGATGCGTAGAGAGTTTACAGGGGTGCAAACTGGTGATGGCCCAAAAAGGTGACCTTAGAGGAGAACATTTTCGACGGAGGGGGAGGTGGGGGGGGGAATAGCGCTATCACTAATGGTGCTAAATGGATATCGCTAGCACTAACTGTGATCTAACAATGATACACGTGTAAGTAGCGGCAGCCCTGACCTTGACACCCGCATAATTACTTAGAAAACAGTTTACTGTGACTGTGTTTCTCCACGCTGTCTGGAACTGTACCTAGCTGCCTGAAGCTAAAGGTTATTTCAACAGCAGCGGAGTATAGCAGACAGGGAGATTAGTTAGCTAAGATTAGTTCGTTTTTTGCAGGTCTACACGATTCACATGGATGACCTATTTTGAGGTGAAAACGGCTAATTTAGGGTGACAAGTTTGCACCCCTGGTTTAGAGCTCTGGTCCCTCACCTCGTCCCACTGCGGCTCGGTGGTGTCTCTGAACACGCGGGTCTTGGCCTTGCTGACAAAGTAGCCGTAGGAGTCCACCTCCAGAGTACAGTAGAGGTCTGACAGAGAGAAACACACAGGGGAGAGACGTGTTGATACAACAGAGCAGTTGTTACTGGTGAGGGAAAGACAGTCAGACTAGGCAACAACAACACACAACGCACGACACACAATACACACACAACATACAGCACACGCACACGCACA
>NC_137693.1:15013529-15018529 GCF_963989245.1 Nansenia antarctica | reverse complement strand
CGTCCCTGTGTGTCTGTCTGTCTGTGTGTGTCTGTCTGTGTGTTTGTGTGTCCCTGTGTGTCTGTCTGTCTGTGTGTCCCTGTCTGTGTGTCTGTCTGTCTGTGTGTCTGTGTGTCCCTGTCTGTGTGTCTGTGCGTCCCTGTGTGTCTGTCTGTCTGTGTGTGTCTGTCTGTCTGTCTGTGTGTCCCTGTCTGTGTGTCTGTGCGTCCCTGTGTGTCTGTCTGTCTGTGTGTGTCTGTGTGTGTGTCTGTGTGTCCCTGTCTGTGTGTCTGTGCGTCCCTGTGTCCCTGTCTGTCTGTGTGTCCCTGTCTGTGTGTCTGTCTGTGTGTGTGTCCCTGTCTGTGTGTCTGTGCGTCCCTGTGTGTCTGTCTGTCTGTGTGTCCCTGTCTGTGTGTCCCTGTCTGTGTGTCTGTGTCCCTGTCTGTGTGTCTGTGTGTCCCTGTCTGTCTGCCTCTCAGATGAAAGGAGCCACAGGAATGTGAGTGTGGTTCAGAGCTTCTCCTCTGGGACTGTCCCTGTGGCCTGGCCCTCTCCTCTCTGACTCTCTCTCTCTGTCCCTGTGGCCTGGCCCTCTCCTCTCTGACTCTCTCTCTCTGACTCTGACTCTCTCTCTGTGGCCAGGCCCTCTCCTGTCTGTCTGTCTGTCTGTCTGTCTGTCTGTCTGTCTCTCTGTCTCTCTCTCTCTCTCTCTCTCTCTCTGGCCAGGCCCTCTCCTCTCTGATCTCTCTCTCTCTCTCTCTCTCTCTCTCTCTCTCTCTCTCTCTCTCTCTCTCTGTGGCCAGGCCCTCTCCTCTCTGACTCTCTCTCTCTCTCTCTCTCTCTCTCTCTGTCACTGTGGCCTGGCCCTCTCCTCTCTGACTCACTCTCTCTCTCTCTCTCTCTCTCTCTCTCTGTCACTGTGGCCTGGCCCTCTCCTCTCTGACTCACTCTCTCTCTCTCTGTCCCTGTGGCCAGGCCCTCTCCTCTCTGACTCTCTCTCTCTCTCTCTCTCTGTCCCTGTGGCCAGGCCCTCTCCTCTCTGACTCTCTCTCTCTCTCTGTCCCTGTGGCCAGGCCCTCTCCTCTCTGACTCTCTCTCTCTGTCCCTGTGGCCAGGCCCTCTCCTCTCTGACTCTCTCTCTCTCTCTCTCTCTCTCTCTGTCCCTGTGGCCTGGCCCTCTCCTCTCTGACTCACTCTCTCTCTCTCTCTCTCTCTCTCTCTCTCTCTCTCTGTCACTGTGGCCTGGCCCTCTCCTCTCTGACTCACTCTCTCTCTCTCTCTCTCTCTCTCTCTCTCTCTCTGTCACTGTGGCCTGGCCCTCTCCTCTCTGACTCTCTCTCTCTCTCTCTCTCTCTCTCTCTCTCTGTCCCTGTGGCCAGGCCCTCTCCTCTCTGACTCTCTCTCTCTCTCTGAAACCTGTCTGCTAGGACAGAAAGAAACCAGATCTCTCTCTCTCTCTGTAAATAATATTCATGCTATGCTGAGTTATAAGAATAGCATCCTTGTACTACGCATGAACGGTCAAACACACAGTTGCTCGCACACACACACACGCACACACACGCACGCACACGCACACGCACACGTAACAGTGAGTATACTGCAGAGCGTAGTAAGACTTACTGGCTGACTCTTTGAAGCCTTCGGCGTTGTGGACGATGACGTGCAGGAAGCCGTACAGCCCCGGGGTCTCCTCATCTGGAACACACACAACACACGGTCAGAACACACAACCACAACACAACCACACACAACCACACAGGGTCAGAACACACAACCACACACAACCACACACAACACACGGTCAGAACACACAACCACACACAACCACACACAACACACGGTCAGAACACACAACCACAACACAACCACACACAACCACACAGGGTCAGAACACACAACCACAACACAACCACACAGGGTCAGAACACACAACCACAACACAACCACACACAACCACACAGGGTCAGAACACACAACCACAACACAACCACACACAACCATACACGGTCAGAACACACAACCACACACAACCACAGCAGGTCAGAACACACAACCACACACAACCACACACAACAATACAGGGTCAGAACACACAACCACACACAACCACACAGGGTCAGAACACACAACCACACACAACCACACACAACCACAGCAGGTCAGAACACACAACCACACACAACCACACACAACCACACAGGGTCAGAACACACAACCACACACACAACCACATACGGTCAGAACACACAACCACACACACAACCACACACGGTCAGAACACACAACCACACAGGGTCAGAACACACAACCACACACAACCACACACGGTCAGAACACACAACCACACACACAACCACACACACAACCACACACGGTCAGAACACACAACCACACAGGGTCAGAACACACAACCACACACAACCACACACAACCACACACGGTCAGAACACACAACCACACACAACCACACACGGTCAGAACACACAACCACACACAACCACACACACAACCACACACGGTCAGAACACACAACCACACACAACCACACACAACCACACACACAACCACACACGGTCAGAACACACAACCACACAGAGTCAGAACACACAGAACCACAGCAGGGTCAGAACACACAACCACACAGAACCACAGCAGGGTCAGGAACACACACAACCACACACAACCACACAGGGTCAGGACACTTAAATGTCAGGTCAGTGACCTGGATGTATGGGTACATAATCATAGCCAAGAAAACACTGCATCTGCAATGCAAAATCAAGTGGATGCGTGTGTGTGTGTGTGTGTGTGTGTGTATGTGTGTGTATATATGTTACGGTACATGTGGGAATACGGTACATGTGGCAGAACTAGGGTTAGGGTTAGGTGCTAGGGTGACTTGGTACATGCTGGCATGTCTAACCCTAACCCTACCCCTAACCCTAACCCTAGCACCCATCCCTAGTTTTCCCACATGTACCGTAACATATATACACAAAAATAAATGACTAAACAGCAGTAGACTAGTAGACTAGTAGTCACATAAACCTACAATCTTGTATAGTAGTCTCCCACTTTTCAGAGGACCATATGGTGTGTGTGTGTGCGTCTGTGTGTGTGCATGTGTGTGTGTGTGTGTGTGTGTGTGTGTGTGTGTGTGTGTGTGCGTGCGTGCGTGCGTGTGTGTGTATGTGCGTGTGCGCGTCTGCGTGTCTGTGTGCGTGTGTGCGTGTGTGCGTGTTCTCTATCTCCTGCTCCAGGTGGACTAACTGAAGCCCCAGGTGAGAGCAGCTGGCCGCGAGGCCCAGATGAAGGCTATCAGGTTGTTCTCCTCCTCCACCCTCTCCTCCATCCATCCCTCTCTCCCTCACAGTGACCCCCCCCTCCCACCCCCCACCCAAGCCCTGCTCTCAGGACGAGGGAGGGCTTCGGTGCGTGCGCGCGTGCGTGAGAGCGTGCGAAGAGAGGAGGAGGATATTTCGTCCTCTCCCAGTAGGTGAGCAGGGGAGCCCATCCGTGTTTAACCTGCCGCTCAATCATTCATGACCGCCGTGAATCTGCAGTCGTAGCTGACTGACAAACTCAATCTGCTCACTGAACTCAGGGTTCCTACAAGTTTCAACAAGTCCAATTTAAGGCCTTTTTGAGCTTTTTTTTAGACCTCTTTGGATAGAATTTTAGACCTATTTGCGACACCATATGATAGCTTTTTGTCATCTTCGAGGTGATGAAATTAGGGATTTCACTGCCATACAGACAAAAAGGAAGCGAATTGGCATTTTTTTGGGTTCCAGCTTGATTAATTTCCACGTAAATAGATGTGGTCGGACTGATTTCCTTGCAGGATCTCGTTTTTAAGACCTAGCACCTAATTTTTAGACCGAATAACTGAAATGTAAGACCTTTTTAGGCTTTATACATTTGTTTGCTGGAATTTAGGCTTTAAGGCTTTTTAAGACCAGCGCGGGAATCCTGTGAACTAGTGAACCGACAGCCCTCCTCCCCAAAACTCCACACCGATAACCGTTAAAAACAGTAAACCAAAAAGTTTGTTCTTGGGTGGCCCTAAAATACGACCAGTCACACACACACACACACACACACACACACAGAGACCACTGAGACACACAGACACACCTCTCGTGTGTGTGTGTGTGTGTGTGTGTGTGTGTGTGTGTGTGTGTGTGCCCTGGCTCCGGGAGGATTACATTGCGCAGGGCCCTTGTGAGGCCCGGGTGTTTCCTGGTAAATAAACGGAGCTGGAGGGAGTCTGAAACCGGAGCGGCCCTGTTTGAAGATCCCCCGCGGGCCGGCTACTGAGATGAGAGGCTAGCACGGAGCCTGAGAGAAACACCACCTGTATGTGTGTGTGTGTGTGTGTGTGTGTGTGTGTGTGTGACTGTGTGCTATACTGTATGTGTGCGTAACCAGAGGGTGAAACGAGGTGTAGCCTCTCCCCCTGGCCTGCCCTCCGTAGACAGGGGGGGGGAGCGGGTCGCTGAGCCGGTCCTGTTCTGTCAGTCAGAGCCATGGGAACCCAGGGGTCACATTCCTTCTCCAGCTGGTCCTTATTTCACCCCCCTGCTACTAAAATGTCATAGCCTGGTCTGTGTGTGTGTGTGTGTGTGTGTGTATGTTTAGGGGAGGGGGCGGGGGAGAGAGCACTGTTCTGCCATACTGTGTTGTAAAGTGACGACCTAGGAAAATGAAAACCTGTTTCGTTTTAATGAAATATCCTCTCTCTCTCTCTCTCTCTCTCTCTCTCTCTCTCTCTCTCTCTCTCTCTCTCTCTCTCTCTCTCTCTCTCTCTCTCTCTCTCTCTCTCTCTCTCTCTCTCTCTCTCTCTCTCTCTCTCTCTCTCTCTCTCTCTCTCTCTCTCTGGAAACGAAGAGATGTGTTTGATGTGGGTTTAGAGGGAGAGTCGGGTGCTGTGTCAAACTGTCTGTAAACAATCAGGAACTCTCACTGGCAGCCAGGAGCGATACCTCATAACACCACCAGGTTGCGCTGTACACCAC
>NC_137693.1:15006029-15011029 GCF_963989245.1 Nansenia antarctica | reverse complement strand
GGGCCTTCCCCAAACTGTTGCCAAAAAGATGGAAGCATACAATTCTCTAGAATCGTATTGCATGCTGTAGCATTAAGACTTCCCTTCACTGGAACTAAGGGCCCAAACCATGAGAACAGCCCCAGACCAGAATTGTGTCCACATACTTTTGTCAATATAGTGTGTACCGTATATGTATGTATATATATATATATATATATATATATATATATATATATATATATATATATATATATATACTGTATATATATATGCAGCAAGGCTAAAAGCCTATCTACACCTATACGTGACCTCTGCATTGGTCACTGCAAAATCATAGTAACATAATCGACACCTGTCATGACAAAAAGAAAGTTGTAATACAACTGGTGGACACGACAGACTTAAGTCACCGAACGCCCCTATTGGATGACGCAAGCAATGGCTTCATAATGCATCTTCTAGATAAAGCTGATGTTGGGAGACAACTGTTGAACCACAGTCAGCCAGTCATTATGTCACCCACTGTACCTGTGTTTTTAACTTGGTTCATTGGGTTTTGGCAAGAGCATACAATTGTGTCATCAGAGCATTTATTAAAAGTAAAAAGATCCATGTTCCTTCTATAGAAAAGACAAAAGTACCTTTCTTCTGTAGTTTCTGGATGCTCTCCCTCCACTCTGACCTCTCGTAGTCTGAGGACAGGAGGAACTGGTGGCTCTGTGGGGGGGGAGACACAACGCAGGCACACGCTTAGACATGCTCCTGAAACACTGGTTCTAAGGCAGTAGCTCCCTCTAGTGGTGGAAGCGTGACCCTGCATCAACATGAGAAGGCCAGTGAGGAGGCAGAGTGAGAGGCAGAGTGAGAGGCAGAGTGAGAGGCAGAGTGAGGCAGAGTGAGAGGCAGAGTGAGAGGCAGAGTGAGGAGGAGGCAGAGTGAGAGGCAGAGTGAGAGGCAGAGTGAGAGGCAGAGTGAGGAGGAGGCAGAGTGAGAGGCAGAGTGAGAGGCAGAGTGAGAGGCAGAGTGAGGAGGAGGCAGAGTGAGAGGCAGAGTGAGGAGGAGGCAGAGTGAGAGGCAGAGTGAGAGGCAGAGTGAGAGGCAGAGTGAGGCAGAGAGAGGCAGAGTGAGAGGCAGAGTGAGAGGCAGAGTGAGGAGGAGGCAGAGTGAGAGGCAGAGTGAGAGGCAGAGTGAGGAGGCAGAGTGAGGAGGAGGAAGAGTGAGAGGCAGAGTGAGAGGCAGAGTGAGAGGCAGAGTGAGAGGCAGAGTGAGGAGGAGGCAGAGTGAGGAGGCAGAGTGAGGCAGAGTGAGGAGGAGGCAGAGTGAGAGGCAGAGTGAGGAGGAGGCAGAGTGAGAGGCAGAGTGAGGAGGAGGCAGAGTGAGAGGCAGAGTGAGGAGGAGGCAGAGTGAGAGGCAGAGTGAGAGGCAGAGTGAGAGGCAGAGTGAGAGGCAGAGTGAGAGGCAGAGTGAGGCAGAGTGAGAGGTAGAGTGAGGCAGAGTGAGAGGCAGAGTGAGGCAGAGTGAGAGGCAGAGTGAGGAGGAGGCAGAGTGAGAGGCAGAGTGAAGCAGAGTGAGAGGCAGAGTGAGAGGAAGAGTGAGGCAGAGTGAGAGGTAGAGTGAGGCAGAGTGAGAGGTAGAGTGAGGCAGAGTGAGAGGCAGAGTGAGGCAGAGTGAGAGGTAGAGTGAGGCAGAGTGAGAGGTAGAGTGAGGCAGAGTGAGAGGCAGAGTGAGGCAGAGTGAGAGGCAGAGTGAGGAGGAGGCAGAGTGAGAGGCAGAGTGAAGCAGAGTGAGAGGCAGAGTGAGAGGAAGAGTGAGGCAGAGTGAGAGGTAGAGTGAGGCAGAGTGAGAGGTAGAGTGAGGCAGAGTGAGAGGCAGAGTGAGGAGGAGTGAGAGGCAGAGTGAGGAGGAGTGAGAGGCAGAGTGAGGCAGAGTGAGAGGTAGAGTGAGGCAGAGTGAGAGGCAGAGTGAGGCAGAGTGAGGAGGAGGCAGAGTGAGAGGCAGAGTGAGGCAGAGTGAGGAGGAGGCAGAGTGAGGCAGAGTGAGGCAGAGTGAGGCAGAGTGAGAGGCAGAGTGAGGCAGAGTGAGGAGGAGGCAGAGTGAGGCAGAGTGAGAGGCAGAGTGAGGCAGAGTGAGAGGCAGAGTGAGGCAGAGTGAGGAGGAGGAGGCAGAGTGAGGCAGAGTGAGAGGCAGAGTGAGGCAGAGTGAGGAGGAGGAGGCAGAGGGAGGCAGAGTGAGAGGCAGAGTGAGGCAGAGTGAGGAGGAGGAGGCAGAGGGAGGCAGAGTGAGAGGCAGAGTGAGGCAGAGTGAGGAGGAGGAGGCAGAGGGAGGCAGAGTGAGAGGCAGAGTGAGGCAGAGTGAGGAGGAGGAGGCAGAGGGAGGCAGAGTGAGAGGTAGAGTGAGGCAGAGTGAGGCAGCTTACCTGGACTTTCCCGTGTTTGTTGTGGAAGCGGAAGGGGATGGTGGGGGAGTTCAGCAGCAGCCACGACTCCTGTTCATTCATCTTCTTCCTCAGACGCTCCACCACCCTACTCTGGCCCTTCAGGGCCTTCTACACACACACACACACACACACACACACACACACACACACACACACACACACACACACACACACACACACACACACACACACACACACACACACACACACACACACACACGACGTAGGGAGAGAGAGGAGGCTTTTACTGAGTTCAACACAAAAACATATATCATATTTATATATATATATATATATATATATATATATATATATTATAAACAATATGTAAAATAAAACCGAAATTAAAGTTACAGTATCTAATGCCATCAACATGAACTCACACACCCTTTTGCCTCCTGTTATCATCATGATTCTTACAACACCCATCCACATTGACACACCCACCCACCCACGACTCTCTAAGCTCCACCCACACCTCTCTAAGCTCCACACCCACGCCTCTCTAAGCTCCGCCCCACACCTCTCTAAGCTCCACCCCCACACCTCTCTAAGCTCCACCCCCACACATCTCTAAGCTCCACACCCACACCTCTCTAAGCTCCACCCCCACACATCTCTAAGCTCCACACCCACACCTCTCTAAGCTCCACCCCGACGTCTCTCTAAGCTCCAGCCCCACGCATCTCTAAGCTCCACCCCCACGCCTCTCTAAGCTCCACCCCCACGCCTCTCTAAGCTCGGGGCTTCTGTGTCCAAAGGTTTGGAGTCGACCGCGTGCTGTTTGTTCAAGGTGAACCATTCCCAAGGCCTTCCAAAATAAAACTGCAACAAAGGCGGTGAGTAACACCTATTGTGTTGGGGAGGAGGAGGTGGAAACCTGGGCACAGTCACTTAGTGGGAAAGCCAGTTATCCTCTACGGACCTTTATGTGTTTATGTGACAGTCTCTCAGTCAGATGGCTATCACTTCCACTGAAGTCTACTGGAGCAGGAGTAAACACTTCTGCGTAAACATTACAGTGTACTGCTCGTGTGTGTGTGTGTGTGTGTGTGAGTGTGTGTGTGTGTGTGTGTGAGTGTGTGTGTGTGTGTGTGTGTGTGTGTGTGTGTGTGTGTGTGTGTGTGTGTGTGAGTGTGTGTGTGTGTGAGTGTGAGTGTGAGTGAGTGTGACTGTGTGTGTGTGTGTGTGTGTGTGTGAGTGTGTGTGTGTGTGAGTGTGTGTGTGTGTGTGTGTGTGTGTGTGTGTGTGTGTGTGTGTGAGTGTGTGTGTGTGTGAGTGTGAGTGTGAGTGAGTGTGACTGTGTGTGTGTGTGTGTGTGTGTGTGTGTGTGTGTGTGAGTGTGTGTGTGTGTGTGTGTGAGTGTGTGTGTGAGTGTGAGTGTGAGTGAGTGTGTGTGTGAGTGTGAGTGTGAGTGAGTGTGACTGTGTGTGTGTGTGTGTGTGTGTGTGTGAGTGTGTGTGTGTGTGTGTGTGTGTGTGTGTGTGTGTCTATACATGTGTGTATGTCTATACAAAAGTGTGTGTAGTGTGTGTATGTGTGTCTGTGTATGTGTATGTGTGTCTGTGTGGGAGTGTGAGTGTGAGTGTGAGTATGTGTGTCTGTGTGTGAGTGTGAGTGTGAGTGTGTGTGTGTGTGTGTGTGTGTGTATGTCTATACATGTGCTCCCCCAGTGGCTCAGACATGACTGATCTCTGATCCCTGGTGGGGGGGGGGGGTCTGGGGGGGTCAGGGGGGGGGCGACTCGGAAAAGAAACGGTTCCAAAAACAACAGCGGTGTGAGGAGGAGGGAGGAAAGCCCAGTGTTGGTTCCAGGCAGGTTTTCCCCTCAGATAGAGTGAGTAAGACAAACAAACCCCCCGCTCCAGACGACAGGGACACACCTAGGGGAGGCTAGCCCAGGCCTGGAGGCCCCCGCTGGGCAGGACCCTGACGACGGCTGCTTACTGGAAGAGAGGCTGCTGGCCTCAGATGACCCTGACACTGCCAGGCCAACATTTGTGGCTGGCTGGCGAACTAGCGAAAAACTAGCGAACTAGCGCAAAAAGTGAAAGTGAAACTTATTGTGTTATGTCTAATTTTCGGTGGTTTTTCATAACACCAACTTGTTTTTTGAAGTACCCACTCTATATAATAAACAACAGTTTAACGATCACTAAATACTTTTAGTTTGTGGATTGGATTCATTGTTCTCGTTTGCCGGAGGCTACCGGTAAGGGAGATTTGACTTGAAATACTTTCGTTTTAGGACGTGTTCAAAAGCAAGAACTGTGTGTTCATCTAGTTATGTGTACTTATGTGTTTTTAGCATGTCGATGTTCTCTCAGCATGTTGTGATGTTATTAAAATACAGTTTAGACCTTCGTAGCGATGTGTTTTGTTAGCCGCTAGCTGTTAGCAGCGTTTGTAGCTGTGGCTGCCTTTAGAGTCACTCTTCTCCCATTCAGTGTTTGAGGTGTACCAACATTCAAATACGCCTGTCATGTTCAATTGTTCTCCGATGTCAATGTATGACACATCATTTGAAAGTTTACAATCTGTAGTTTAAGCACATGTAAAGAACTGACTAATGACTTTAGCT
>NC_137693.1:14991029-15001029 GCF_963989245.1 Nansenia antarctica | reverse complement strand
AGCCAGATGTGTTTTAATGGAGCAGCTAAGCTCTGCTAACTCTGCTAGCTGTGCTAATCCTCGGCGGTGGTGGTGGTGGAGGACACACAGATAAGGCTCTCAGACCATAATAGAGTGATTTACAGGCTGGTAACCATGGCAACGCCAGCTTGCCGCTCCCCTCCCTGTCCTTCCGCGGACCGTCGGCAACCGTCCATCACAACCAGGACCCGGTTACTGCCTAACGGCGGTAACCGTGGCGACCGGTGAGTGACACAGGGCCACGGGAGGCAATCCTGTAAATGGAACACGCCGTCTACATGACGTGTACGCTGCTGTCACACACACACACACACACACACACACACACACACACACACGCTTCCTTCACCTCAGGCACAAACGCCAGATTGAGACTCCTAATGAAATGCATGACTTCTCTCTGTACGCTCTCTCTCTCTTCACCTACATACATCTACATTCTAGATTCTGGACTATCCAATAGAACGACTCCACCGGTTTTTAGATGTTCAGTCTGGAGCCCTCTTTCTATACGGCGCTGATCAAAAAACCTACTACCGCTCTCTACAACACCGACGGCAAAATACCAGACTAACAAACTCTGGTCGTTTTCGATTCTGTCCGACATCAAAGAGCTGACACGCTTTGTAGAACTAAATTGAATAGAGAGAATAAAGAGAATGAAGAGAATAAAGAGAATAAAGAGAATAGATAGAACAAATAGACTCCCTCCAGAGCAGCTGTCATCCAGCCTGACACCCTCAGAGAGGCGCTGGCAGGGCCCAGTACAACCATCAACCATCACACACATCTAGATTACAACTAGGGGAAGAACTACCCATGGGGGGCGGGTAGATGAGAGGGGGGTCAGACTGGGAGACTAGACTGGGGGCAGTGGGTGGGGGGGGGGGGGGGGGGTAGATGAGAGGGGGGTCAGACTGGGAGACTAGACTGGGGGCAGTGGGTGGGTGGGGGGCTAGATGAGAGGGGGGGTCAGGCTGGGGGGGGGGGGGTCTGTTCTCTAGTCTCTGGCTGTGTCCTCCATCAGTACGCACGCTAACCACACACACGCATGCACACACACCCCACAAAGTCCCTCTCTGGGGATATCGAGGAGCTGCCAGACTATAATCAGTGTGTGTGTGTGCATGCAGGGTGTGTGTGTGTGCATGCAGGGTGTGTGTGTGTGGTGTGTGGTACTGACCCCACGGCGGTCTTCTTCATCTTGGCGCAGAGCAGCAGGTCTGTGTGTGTGTGTGTGTGTGTGTGTGTGTGTGTGTGTGTGTGTGTGTGTGTGTGGTACTGACTCCACAGCGGTCTTCTTCATCTTGGCGCAGAGCAGCAGGTCTGTGTGTGTGTGTGTGTGTGTGTGTGTGTGTGTGTGTGTGTAAGGTACTGACCCCACGGCGGTCTTCTTCATCTTGGCGCAGAGCAGCAGGTCTGTGAACAGGAAGACGTGCCGCAGCTTCCTGCTGCCCTCCGACAGCTCCACCAGGAAGCCGTCCTTCACCAGCTGACGAGCCTGCACACACACACGCCCCGCCGTGACATCACATCCTGTTAGCAGCGGCCTAACAAGGACATAAACACACTCTTTCCTCTCCTGAGTCTGGACCGCGGGGCTACCACCACCGATACACACGTCCACATCCACACACAATCTACTTCCTTGTGTGTGTGTGTGTGTGTTCATGCATGCATGTGTGTCTGTGTGTGATATTGTAGGTACTGTAACATAAGATACCGCCATTAGATGTCTTAACACTAGAACAGCCATGAAGGGTCATTTGACCTGTGAGTAAAGAAAAGTATTATATCTTTGCACTCGATCAAATTTCAGGACCCTCCTTTCATGACTTTTCCTAGATATGTGCGTTCTACCACCCAGTATCCTTACATTTTCAAAATCACAGGAAATTAACAAGCGGCCAACTAGTGGTCGTTGTGTGTAAATAGCAGCTTCCCGTTGTAAGGAGGCGGCTCTTTTAGTAGGTTAAAAAAGGCACGGCTGGTCTAGTGTGAAGGCTAATAAAGGCTCTACTATAAATGGAGCCTATTTGAGTAACCTATGGGAACATAAGATGTTATAAGATACATGTATACAGAGTAAAGCAGGAGGGCTTCTGTGCTTCTTGATGGCTGGTCCCCTTGATGCTCTCTGCGTCTGTCCGTCTCTAGCTAGCCAACAGTCTGTCCATCTCTTGCTAGCCAACAGGGAGTAGATGAAACGAGGCCCACGGCTAAATCCGAACTGGACTAATTAGAAACAGCCTCAGCTAAAGGAGGGCAGTGTTTTTTTCTGGTTAACTAGGAGCAGAAAGAAAGACAGTAATGAATGCTGAGCTGACTGGGAGGTTGAGGCTGACTGACGCAGAGCAGAGGAAGTGAGGGGGGGGGGGGAAGAGAGAGAAACTCAGCAGACAGAGAGTGTAAAAGCAGGCGGCTCCTCTGTAAGAGAGAGGAAGAGAAAGGGGCTGACAGGCAGACAAAGTCAGTGGTACCAAGTAAAGAACATCAAGCAGCCCTGCAATGCATGATGGGAAGAGGAGAGAGAGTGGGAAAATATCAAAAGGCATGAGACAGAGGGGAAGAGAAAGAAAAAAAGCCAGGCTGCGGGTGATGGACGGAGGAGGGAGGGTTTGGAGCAGCCAGAAAGACTCCAAACAGACTTCACACACACGTTAACACACTTCTCTGAGGTCAACACACTTCCCCTGAGGTCAACACACTTCCCCTGAGGTTAACCCAAAGGCTCGGGAGTACCAGATCCACTCGGACATGTTTGTGTACTTTCAGAATACTGCACATATACAACGACCAATCAATCAATCAATCACACACTCCTTAACACCAACTCCAACCACAAACCCACTTACCCAGCCGCCCCCACCACACACACACACACACACACACACACACACACACACACACACCTCTCCCTTGGGCGTGGTGACGGCGGTCCTGCGGGGGTCGATCTCCTCGTTGATGGAGGACAGGAAGTTCTGGGAGATCCTCAGCGCGTCCTGCAGCAGAGGGAAGTCTGGGTGGTCCTTAGGAGTGTGTTTCAGGAGGTCCTACAACACACACACACAATATTACACACACAACACACACACAATATTACACACCCTCACGTCTCTCAATATTACACACCCTCGCGTCTCGCCTCTGACAAACCTTGTGTTCCACTTACGGCCCCAATTTCCTTCCGCCACAGACGGCTGTGCAATACTACGTTTTAGTGGCCATGGCTACGTTGTTCATTTTTGTTCAGCAGTTTCAGCTAGCGTGAACGTAGAGGGTCTCTGGCCATGAGCAGACGGGGATGATTGAACATAAATATTGAATATAATATGAATGAATGGTCTTTATTGTCATTGCTACAGTACAGGTACCAAACAATAATATATATATAATATGCATTGTGCTCGCAGATAGGGATTTCACTGCAAATGTTGGAATGGATAATTATCGATATTTTTAGGAAATAAAAATGATAACAGTTGATAAAATAGTTACAGTTGCAGGCAACACATTTTTCAGACCAACACGAACTTCGCACCAATTCAGGCAGGGCAGTAAATGGTTCAGAGGGTTGGCGAGGGAAGCGGGATATTAAAATAGACATGTATTTGATCATAACCAGCACAGCAGTTGTCCGAGATAATCCCTCATACCCCCCAGTACATACTTTACAAAAGATATGAAAGCAGGCCGAGTGTATATTCTTGGTTCATAGTGTTTGGTTGTCTGTTGTTACCCTTTCTTTTCTTCCACTATCTTACCAGCCAGCTCTGAATGTGTATAAGAGCTCTCTCTCTCTCTAATAGAAACGTGGGTGGATTTTTGATTGCTTTCGAAATGGTACCCTTAGGCATTGTTGACGCTGCCTACCTCCGAATATAATCCCCCTCTAACTAACCTGCGTCCTTTAGAGAAGCCTGTCTCATCAAAGCCCATTTCATTTCTATCGCTCGGTTCCTGTGTCGTCAGCACACCTGCGCTAACTCACTCTGACACGGAGCCTGTTAGCCTGTTAGCAGGGTGTTGAGATGATGTCAGCGGTGCAGGACTGAAGCTCTATTGACAACAGAACGCCGTAACTGGTCTGCTTTACAAAAGATATGAAAGTAGGCCTACACACACCCACACACACACACATCAATCACACCCCTGCTCTGTGACAACTACTAATGAAGTCATGCAATCGTGCGTGTCTTTGATGGGAGCTGACCTCTGGATTGGATGTGAGATGGTTTTTGGAACGTTAAGCTCTACTGGTTTCATGCAAAACATCTTAATTTCCATAAACTCTGAGTGAAGTGGATGAGACAGTCGAGGCATCTCTGCTGTAGCCCGTCTAGGAACAGGGAGTTGTATTGGAAGGTAACAATGTGTGTGTGGGGGGGGGGGGGGGGGAATAATTTAACCATTTAGCAGACGCTTTTAATCCAAAGCCCTTTACAATTAGAGATTCCATGGACAGTCTCCCTGGAGTCATTTAGGGCTGAGTGCCTTGCTCAAGGGCACACTAGTGGTGGTGTTCCCAGGCGGGATTCAAACTCATGTCCTTTGACATTGCAGGTAAACGCATCGGACTGTGCTGCATTCCAATGACCTCCCCGCTCTCCCACAACACTACTCTCATGACTGCGCAGTATGGCAGCCAGGGTGTGTGAAGACACACTTTCTCCTTGGTGTGCATTGATCCTTGGTGTGCATTGATCCTTGGTGTGTATTGATCCTTGGTGTGTATTGATCCTTGGTGTGTATTGATCCTAATCTCGTCTATCCACCTCTACCGCAGGTTGGATCCTCTCAAATATAACCAATTAATTTATCTTCACCATGGGAGGTCAGAATTACGTCATGGACACGCACACAACTCATTTTGTGACTCATAACAGTCCCGTGACTGTGTGTGTGTGTGTGTGTGTGTGTGTGTGTGTGTGTGTGTGTGTGTGTGTGAGAGAGAGAGAGAGAGTTCTAGAGAGGGTTATGTACTCACATGAAGAACCAGGGTGCTTCTGGTCACACGGTCGATGGGCTTGTACAGAAGAGCTGTGGGAGAGGGACGGGGAGAGGACAATCTGTTTAGTGTCTCACACACACACACACACCCCCACACCCCCACACACACACACACACAACCACCCCCCCCGCCCACACACACACACAGACACACACACACACACACACAACCACCCACACACCCACACACAACCACCCCCCCAGACACACACACATACACACACACACACACACACACCCATCCACCCACCTACACACACACACCCCGCCCCCCCCCCCCCACACACACACACACACAGACACACACACACTCCGAAAAGGAACAGAAGCTCCCCTGCTGAACAAGTGTGCAGAACCACTCCGACTCGCTTCACATACAGATCAACTTCCTGACCACCGCCTGACCCTGGACACACTCCTCATTCTACACACTCTCTCTCTCTCTCCTCATTCTACACACTCACTCTCTCTCTCTCTCCTCATTCTACACACTCTCTCTCTCTCCTCATTCTACTCATTCTTTTACTACATTTTGAAATAGCAGTAACACCACGTTCATTGATAAAATGACATGAGGGATGGAAAGGGGGTATGGCAGTTTTAGAAGGAGGATGATTATGACTGTTTTTATTTCAGGGGGGATACCATCCCCCCTCATCCCCCCTCAACTCGAGTGCTGCTGATCAGTTACATATCACTTCTCTCTCTCTCTCTTTCCTCACAGCTCCAAATCAGACGTGTCACACTAGGCTGATTTCCCAGGAGGCTTTGCAGCGCCTGTGGGGCTGACGTCTGACAGGTAAGATGAGAGCTGACAACCTGATACAACAGGTGAGAGAACTGGAGCCCTCGCCAGAGACGGAGGAGGACACTGGGAGGGAAGTAGCGTTGGCCAGGATGATAGAGGGTTAAAGTAGCGTTGGCCAGGATGATAGAGGGTTAAAGAAACACGCCACTGTTCAAATGTCTGCCGTTGCCACTGAGCTTCTGTCAGCTTTGGGAATGAAATGCTTCTCACAAAGATCTCACTCCCCTCACCTCCCTCCTCTCCCCTCACTCCTCTCCCCTCACTCCTCTCACCTCACTCCTCTCACCTCACTCCTCTCCCCTCACTCCTCTCCCCTCACTCCTCTCCCCTCACTCCTCTCACCTCACTCCTCTCCCCTCACTCCTCTCACCTCACTCCTCTCCCCTCACTCCTCTCCCCTCACTCCTCACTCCTCTCTCCTCTCACCTCACTCCTCTCACCTCTCTCCTCTCCCCTCACTCCTCTCACCTCACTCCTCTCTCCTCTCACCTCACTCCTCTCTCCTCTCCCCTCACTCCTCTTACCTCACTCCTCTCACCTCACTCCTCTCCCCTCTCCCCTCACTCCTCTCACCTCACTCCTCTCACCTCACTCCCCTCACCTCTCCCCTCACTCCTCTTACCTCACTCCTCTCACCTCACTCCTCTCCCCTCACTCCTCTCTCCTCTCACCTCTCTCCTCTCACCTCACTCCTCTCCCCTCACTCCTCTCCCCTCACTCCTCTCACCTCACTCCTCTCACCTCACTCCTCTCTCCTCTCACCCCTCACCTCACTCCTCTCCCCTCACCTCACTCCTCACTCCTCTCTCCTCACTCCTCTCTCCTCACTCCTCTCACCTCACTCCTCTCTCCTCTCTCCTCACTCCTCTCTCCTCTCCCCTCACTCCTCTTACCTCACTCCTCTCACCTCACTCCTCTCTCCTCTCCCCTCACTCCTCTCTCCTCTCACCTCACTCCTCTCCCCTCACTCCTCTTACCTCACTCCTCTCACCTCACTCCTCTCTCCTCTCCCCTCACTCCTCACTCCTCTCTCCTCTCACCTCACTCCTCACTCCTCTCTCCTCTCCCCTCACTCCTCACTCCTCTCACCTCACTCCTCACTCCTCTCACCTCACTCCCCTCACCTCACTCCTCACTCCTCTCTCCCCTCACCTCTCTCACCTCACTCCTCTCACCTCACTCCCCTCCCCTCAGATGGAACTGAGAACGATAACAGCCGTGCCTTTTTTTCCTACTGTAAGAGCCGCCTCGGGGGTCAAACGACCATAGTCTTTACAATGGGTAGCTGCTACTTACACACAACGACCACTAGTTGGTCGCCTAGTAAATTAGCCTGCCTCCTACGCAGAAAAACTGCTAAATAGCTTTATACTAGCTTATATCCTGTTGTAAAGCACTTTGCATACTAGCATTTCATGTACGAAAGGCGCTATATAAATAAAGCTTTACTTACTTACTTGCTTTACTATGCTGATGTGATTTAGAAAGTGTAAGGATACTGGGTGGTAGAACGCACATATCTAGGAAAAGTCATGAAAGGAGGGTCCTGAAATTTGATCGAGTGCAAAGATAAAAAAGATTACTCACAGGGTCAAAATGACCCCACCCACGGCTGTTCTAGTGTTAAGAAATCTAATGGCGGTGTTTTATGTTACAGTACCTACAATATCACACACAGACACACATGCATGCATGCACACGCACACGCATACATACACACACACACACACACACACATCTGCCCAAGGACACACATATCGGAGGCTGTCTGAAGCTCCAACCAGCGAGAATCTCAGCGAGAATCTCATGAAACCGTCCTTCTTCTCTTTGATGTTCCCTCCATCCCTCCCTTCATGAATAATTCTCCCTGTATTCCCTCCATCCCTCCCTTCATTAATAATTCTCTCCATCCTCTGTCGTCGATGACTGAACCCCACTGCCTTGTGTGTGAATTAACTTTAACTACAAGATGTGCATACACTCCACTGGAAATGAATGGCTTTAATGAGTGTGTTTGTGAAGCTTGGTGTGCGTGCGTGCGTGCGTGTGTGTGCGTGCGTGTGTGTTAGTGCGTATTTGTGTGTGTGTGTGTGCGTGCGTGTGTGTGTGTAAGCAGGGAGTTTAGAATGAACCTTCACATGCTATCTGGACAGACTCAGGTTCCAGTTACAGAGAAACCTCTCCTGTGACGACTCTCTCTCCACACCAAGGCTCAGGCCTGGGGTCAACACCCCCCCCATGGCCTCTGTCCTTCACATCCCCTCATTACAACAACCTGCCAACCCTGCGCTGGACCGACTTCTGACTGGACGTCTCTGGCCTCCCTCTGTCTCACAGGACGCGTGTGCAGAGGAGACACAAGTGGAGTTGAGAAAGCAGAAGTTGACAGAGGGCCAGGGAGGATGACAAGATGAGAGGATGAGGGAAGGAGAGGGGAGGACTGCTGATTGTAGGAAACTGCTAGCGGGGTGTCTGTGACGGGCCCTGCTCAAGGTCGCCGTGACAACGTGACGTATCTGAAGAGCTCAGATACTTCCTGCTACTACTGTAATATAGCAACTGCTCACTTTTTATTATTTTTTTTGTAAAGGGACAATGCATATTAATGAACATTAAAAATGAAAATATGCCAGATTTAGCCAGAAGGCAAGTTTTCATCCATCGTCCCTCGCCAGTTTTAAATAGGCTTCCTAGAAAGATAAAATAACATCACACAGTAAAAGCACACATAGCCCACTGTACACCCAGTCGGGTGGAACCGCTGGCTCAGAGCTTCAGAGCCAGAGTCCAGAACAGAGTCCAGCCCAGCGCTGACCCACACAGCCCCTGTATCTATCTATCTATTTATATATCGATTTTTATATATATCTATATTGTGACCATTTTACTAGTAGCAGGACAATTGTCTTTTAACTACCGGTATAATAGTTAGGGTCATTTAGGTTAGGGTTAATAATATGGTCATTTAGTCAGTCTGTCTGGTCAGTTACATGGTCAGTCTGTCTGTCTGGTCAGTTACAGGGTCAGTCTGTCTGTCTGGTCAGTTACAGGGTCAGTCAGTCAGTCTGTCTGGTCAGTTACAGGGTCAGTCAGTCAGTCTGTCTGGTCAGTTACAGGGTCAGTCAGTCTGTCTGGTCAGTTACATGGTCAGTCAGTCTGTCTGGTCAGTTACATGGTCAGTCAGTCTGTCTGGTCAGTTACAGGGTCAGTCAGTCTGTCTGGTCAGTTACATGGTCAGTCAGTCTGTCTGGTCAGTTACATGGTCAGTCAGTCAGTCTGTCTGGTCAGTTACATGGTCAGTCAGTCTGTCTGGTCAGTTACAGGGTCAGTCAGTCTGTCTGGTCAGTTACATGGTCAGTCAGTCAGTCAGTCTGGTCAGTTACAGGGTCAGTCAGTCTGTCTGGTCAGTTACAGGGTCAGTCAGTCTGTCTGTCTGGTCAGTTACAGGGTCAGTCAGTCTGTCTGGTCAGTTACAGGGTCAGTCAGTCTGTCTGGTCAGTTACAGGGTCAGTCAGTCTGTCTGGTCAGTTACAGGGTCAGTCAGTCTGTCTGGTCAGTTACAGGGTCAGTCAGTCTGTCTGGTCAGTTACAGGGTCAGTCAGTCTGTCTGGTCAGTTACAGGGTCAGTCAGTCTGTCTGGCTCCCTCTCTGCCCTCTCCTCTGGGCCGTGCCAACCCTGCACCTACTACCCCAACTCATACAGCAGAGAGGGGGGGGAGATGAGGGGTCGTGAGGACGAGGGGGGAGGGGGGGGGGGGGGGGGGGTAGGAGGAGGAGGAGGTAGGAGGAAGAAGAAGATGAAAAAGAGAATAGGAAAAAAAGAGGGTAAGGGAGAGATCTTACGGAGTATAGGACTATTTTGTCAGACCTAAGATTTATAAGCTATGGTTGCTATGTGGCTATCCTTTCTATGTGTACAGCTTCAGAATGACCACTTCTGTCCTGACGTGGTTCTGTCCTAACCCTGTGGTCCAGACTGTGGTCAGTCCTACTGGTCAGCTCTGCTCCTGGTCTGGGAGGGGAACTGCAATTAGTGTGTGAACATTGTGGGAGGACTGTGACAGTCACTTTAGTATCATGGAGAGAGAGGGAAAGAGAGGAGGGAAAGAGAGGATAGCATAGAGAGAGAGAGAGAGCAGGGAGAGAGCATAGAGAGAGAGA
>NC_137693.1:14986029-14988529 GCF_963989245.1 Nansenia antarctica | reverse complement strand
CACAGTCTGTTAGACCCCAACCTCCCCAACCACAGTCTGTTAGACCCCAGCCTCCCCAACCACAGTCTGTTAGACCCCAGCCACCCCAACCACAGCCTGTTAGACCCCAGCCCCCCCAACCACAGCCTGTTAGACCCCAGCCACCCCAACCACAGTCTGTTAGACCCCAGCCCCCCCAACCACAGCCTGTTAGACCCCAGCCCCCCCAACCACAGTCTGTTAGACCCCAGCCACCCCAACCACAGTCTGTTAGACCCCAGCCACCCCAACCACAGTCTGTTAGACCCCAGCCCCCCCAACCACAGCCTGTTAGACCCCAGCCCCCCCAACCACAGTCTGTTAGACCCCAGCCACCACAACCACAGTCTGTTAGACCCCAGCCTCCCCAACCACAGTCTGTTAGACCCCAGCCCCCCCAACCACAGCCTGTTAGACCCCAGCCACCCCAACCACAGTCTGTTAGACCCTATCTTCTATTATGCATGTGTTATTTTTTGTCACTTATGTCCTGTATTACTGTCACTTTTTTTTATCTTGAATTATACTTGAATCACTATGTCAATTACTAAGACATGACTTATGTCTCGTGCTGCAATGTCAGGAACCGAAGCCTAATAATGTTACTCTCTTACACTTGTGTAATGTGACGTAACAATAAACCTGAAAGTTGAAACATGCATGCACTCACAATGTAAAACATCTCTTACCCTCCATGGTGACAGTAGAAGTACAGTCCTTGGAGTCCTTGGGACCCTTTACTTTAAGGTTCTGTAAAAGAAGTGTTTGTGTGTTAATAGAGCATTTACAACCCTCTGAAACATTAAAGGCCTATTCACACTCCTGACAGAGCATTCCCAAAGTATTCAGGCCCTTTCACTTTTTCTACATTTTGTTGTGTTATAGACTCAATTTAAAATGGATTAAATAAAAAAATAATTTGCCATCAATCCACACACAATACCATATAATGACAAAGTGAAAACATATTTTTTGAAATGTCAGTACATTTATTAAAATTGAAACACAGAAATACCTCATGTACATACATACAGTATACCCTTTGTATATGTATCTACTCTTAAAATGAGCTAAAATGCTCAAATGTCATCAACAAATCACTCAATAAATTGAATTGAGTCCATCATAACGCAAGGATAATAGTTCATGCAATTTGAATTAATATTGTTGTTTTTATAGGATCTCTGACTTGCATAGGAATCAATTACACCCGGTGTAGATCAGGTTGTCCATGGGGTGCAGGTGAATGAGTGTGGCTGCCATGCATCAATGTTGTCATAGCAACTGAGGTCTAATAACCAAACTAGAACAACTGAAAACAAAATGTGTAGATGAGCACCTGCAGATGAGGAGGTTGGAGGGCGGACACCTTATTCACATCCACCCTAACTAAAGCCCTATGCTCACAGGACCAGTATTATCTGGTATTATCTGGTATTATCTGGTATTATCTGGGGACCTCACACGTCTGTGTTTCGTGCGGCGCATTCGGGATACGCAAAGTCTGTATTTGACTTGAATTTACGGACATTATCCCCCAGATATGATGTCAAGGCTCTGTGTGACATAGATATGCAACAGATATCTATGAAACAAGATAGATAGAGATACATAATAGATATAATATCTATTATACATAATGACAAGCCATGCATGTCACCCATCTCATCATCTTTCGAGATTTCACTCTCTCACTGGATTAGAGTTTAGACTCTGGATTAGAGTTTAGACTCTGGATTAGAGTTTAGACTCTGGATTAGAGTTTAGACTCTGGATTAGAGCTTGCTCTGTCTGTGAGCGGGTCTCCATGCTGTGTAGCGAGATGAGCCTCCTGATTTTGCACCCGAAACTCTGCCAAACGATTCAACCATTCATCATTTCGACCGCAGCAGAAAAACCACGGCAACCAGGTAATAACGCAACGAGAAAACAAGAAACGACCCCAAATCACAGAGATTTCGCACAGGACTAATATTATCACAGTGTTTGGCGAAATAATGGCAGGTCATTTGCAGTGGAATTTTTACTCGACAAATTACGGACATGGCAGATTCGCACAGGATTAAGATCACAGACGACCTCCGTAATTATTACAAATTACTAGAGGTCCCCAGATAATACTAGTCCTGTGCGAATAGGGCTCAAGACAGTCTTCCCAGGTAGGGGACGACCTACCTCTGAGATCTTCTGGAACTGGACGTTGGCCTGGCAGCATTTGTCGGCTGTCTCCACGGCAACCTTGTAGTTGTCCACAAAGGCTTTGTAGACGCCCAGCTGGCTGGCCTGTAGGAGAGGAGAGGACACAGAATATCAATGCAGGGCATCTACCCCAAACCCTACCGCTGAGAGAGAGAGATAGAAAGAGAGAGAGAGAAAAAGAGAGAGAGAGAGAGAGAGAAAGAGAGAGAGAGAGAGAGAGAGAAAGAAAGAGAGAAAGAGAGAAAGAGAGAAAGAGAGGGAGATAGAGATAGAAAGAGAGAGA
>NC_137693.1:14933529-14981029 GCF_963989245.1 Nansenia antarctica | reverse complement strand
ATATACCATTTATGTCCTTTGTAAGTTGATCGGAAACAATCAAGAAAAAGATTACCCTGTCCCACAAAACAAGGATTGCAAGGAATGCAAAACCCCAAAAATCCGAAGGAATTGGGAGACATACAGACATACGTACATTGTCATATCCTAAATAAAAGCAGAGAATTCTGATAATTTGTGACGTTTATTTGTCATTCATGATCATTTCTGTGTTTCTGTGAATTCATACAAATGGCCAAAGGCATGCTGTTATGTGATATAATGATATAATGTTAAAGCCTTACTGGTATGGGTTCATTTATAAATCCAGCAAGATTTTGAAAATGTAAGGATACTGGGTGGTAGAACACACATATCTAGGAAAGGTCATGAAAGGAGGGTCCTGAAATTTGATCGAGTGCAAAGGGAGAATTCCTTTTTGACTCACAGGGTCAAACGGTCTAGTGTTGCGGTGCTTGTAGTTGGCGGGGAGAACGTTTAGCAGGAGAACAATAGAGTTCCACAGGACGTTCCCTGTCCTGGTCAATGGACAGAGAAGCACAGTCCTTCAGTGTCGTTAGAACACTGCAGCGCCATCAGAGACTAGAGGGGAGAGACTGAGCCCAGTAATGACCCGACCACAGAACACCCAGCACTCCAGACCAGTGTTATGGACCGCACTTATATAGCGGCCTTATTCCAAAGCGCTTTACAACGGCCTCTCATTCACCCATTCACACACTCATTCACACACCGATGGCGAGGTAGTGTGAGGTGTCATAAGGGGTTAGGGTAGGATAGCGTTCACTAGTGATGCTGGGGGTCCAAAGCTGTACGTGTTGACCTGGTGAACCCAGTGGCCTGGTGGTGGGTGTGTCCCTGAGTGTGTGTGTGTGTGTGTGTATGTGTGTGTGTGTTTGTGTGTGTCGACAGTGTGTCTGGGCAGACCGGCGCTGCTCCCGCCACAAACAGAACCGCCATTCATCATCCTCAACCAGGAAATGGACCCGGTGTGTCGCCAGATAGGCCCACAGGACTTTATCAGGACGCGAACGCGCACACGCACACACACACACACACACACACACACTTCCCCACCCTTGCCCAGGAAGACACAGCAATACATCTACTGCTGAAGAGAACTAGGATTCATAGAAGGCTCAGATGTGTGTGTGTGTGTGTGTGTGTGTGTGTGTGTGTGTGTGTGTGTGTGTGTGTGTGTGTGTGTGTGTGTGTGTGGGTGTCATACAGTGAGACAGTCTGCTGTTCTCATGTCATGGAGGGTGAAGGGAGGAGGAAGTGAGAGCAGGGAGGGAGGAGGCCGGTCTGGGAGAGCCTCAGCTCATTGGCCTTGATGTCACAACGGACCGGACCCCAAACCACACAGCGCTCGCTAGTACGCTGTGTCATCCTCCCCCCTCCCTCCACACTGAGGGGCTGTCAGGCTGAAACAGTCGGGGCAGCCAGTGGAGAGGCAGGATGTGATATACAGTAGTGCAGTTTGCAGGGGGGAGACAGTGATTCTGCTCACTGGTGCAGGAAGCCTTGTCTGGTTCTAAATGTGAGTGGTCATTTCTGAGTAAGAGGCTGTGATGCGAGCTATATTCAGATTCAGATTCAGATAACGTTTATTGCCATTATGCATACACATATAGGAATTCTGCTTTGGCGTTACAGTAGGTGCGTTTATACAGAACACAACAAACTGTAACGCCATAGCTGCCATGGGCGGCGCCATCTTGGATCTCGCTCACTCTCGCGTATCTATTGTAATGCATACAATAATAGCAGAAGAATAATATGCATGTATATATATACTTTTCTTTAAAACATTTTTCAAAGATTTGTTTTATCTTTTTCAAAAAACTAATTGGACCAATATTGCTAAGCCACGGCCCCTTTGAAAACTGGGACAAACAAACAACGCTTCACTGACAGTGACTGACTGACCGACCGTGACTGAAAGACATTCAATGACTTACAATGGCGGGAGTTGGCACATTTCTGATTTACCACAGCAAGTAATAGACATCTTTAATAATGTTTTTTAAAGATGACAAGAATATTTTGTCTACAAGCTTTTCACCATCAGATATTAGCGAGTTTTCTGCCTGTAGTGACTTTTGCTGCGATATGATTGGACATTTCAGGGCGTGGCTTAGCGATAGGTCCATAAACATATTGTTGAAACCAAAAGCGTCTGTGCTGCAGTAAGGGCAGATGCAGTAAGGGCAGGTGTGCTGCAGTAAGGGCAGGTGTGCTTCAGTAAGGGCAGGTGTGCTTCAGTAAGGGCAGATGCAGTAAGGGCAGGTGTGCTTCAGTAAGGGCAGATGCAGTAAGGGCAGGTGTGCTGCAGTAAGGGCAGATGTGCTGCAGTAAGGGCAGATGTGCTGCAGTAAGGGCAGATGTGCTGCAGTAAGGGCAGGTGTGCTTCAGTAAGGGCAGGTGCGGTGCAGTAAGGGCAGGTGTAGTAAGGGCAGATGCAGTAAGGGCAGGTGTGATGTAGTAAGGGCAGGTGTGCTTCAGTAAGGGCAGGTGTGATGTAGTAAGGGCAGGTGTGCTTCAGTAAGGGCAGGTGTGATGTAGTAAGGGCAGGTGTGCTTCAGTAAGGGCAGGTGTGATGTAGTAAGGGCAGGTGTGCTGCAGTAAGGGCAGGTGTGGTGCAGTAAGGGCAGGTGCAGTAAGGGCAGATTCAGTAAGGGCAGATATGCTTCAGTAAGGGCAGGTGTGCTTCAGTAAGGGCAGGTGTGCTTCAGTAAGGGCAGGTGTGCTTCAGTAAGGGCAGATGTGCTTCAGTAAGGGCAGGTGTGTGTCAGTAAGGGCAGGTGTGCTTCAGTAAGGGCAGATGTGCTTCAGTAAGGGCAGGTGTGCTTCAGTAAGGGCAGGTGTGCTTCAGTAAGGGCAGGTGTGCTTCAGTAAGGGCAGGTGTGCTTCAGTAAGGGCAGGTGTGCTTCAGTAAGGGCAGGTGTGCATCAGTAAGGGCAGGTGTGCTTCAGTAAGGGCAGATGTGCTGCAGTAAGGGCAGATGCAGTAAGGACAGATGTGCTTCAGTAAGGGCAGGTGTAGTAAGGGCAGGTGTCTCACCAGCAGCAGGGCCTCCAGCTGGTTGATGTAGATCTCCTCACTGGCCAGGAAGCCTGACAGAACCAGCTTCTTCATCTCCAGACCCTTCTCTATGTCCCCCTGAGAGAGAGAGGGAGGGGGAGGGAGGGAGGGAGGGAGAGAGAGGGAGGGAGAGAGGGAGAGAGAGAGAGAGGGAGAGAGAGAGAGGGGTGTCAGTCAGGCAGGTTGGTGGACAGACCCAGGTAGAGGAGGGCTCACGGGTGCTTTTGTCAACTGACTCCTAACAAAGATAGTTCAAACACATGTTTTAAAAAAGAAAATGTCTGCATTATTGGGATAGAGACAGTAAAGAGTGACAGGAAGGATGGGTGAGAGAGAAGGGATGATATGGAGGATAGGTCAATGGCCGAAACCTGTGATTATGTGGAATGTGATTTAGTGTGTTATGTCACCCAGACCCCCGCAAACATATCTGATTCCCATGGTAGAATGAATCAGCTAAACAAGAGACATCTAGAAACGATGTCAGTGATAATGCTGGCTATGTATTTTCTAATGCAAACATGTCTGAACAACATCTAAAGGGTTAGCTTCCCTTATGGAGACAGACTCTTTAAATGGATAAATGGACGCATAAAGTTGACAATTCTTGTCATCACTCTAATAATAGGGAAGTTCTACCCAGATGACTAATATTGTGTAAACCAGAGAGCAGTCAAAACAACAGGCTTTCCTTTCCTACGTTTTCCTGTATTCACACTGACAATGAGGAAAAAAACTAGACTGTGTTCTCATAAAATGCCTTAAATTACATATTTTTACAGGGTAAATGGTAAACTGCACTTATAAAGTGCCTTTTTTGCTGCTCCAAAGCGCTTTACAACGGCCTCTCATTCACCCATTCACACACACATTCACACACCAACGGCGGCAAGCTGCCATGCAAGGTGCTGGCTCGCTCACTGGGAGCAATTTTGGGGTTCAGTGTCTTGCCCAAGGACACTTCGACATGTGGCCAGCCGGGGCTCGAACCTTGTGATCATTAGACGGCGACTCTACCTCCTGCGCCACTGCCGCCCACTGTGTTTCACCACACCCAAGAACCAAGGACCAACTTCAGAGATGTCAGTGTAATACACACATAATCCTGCATCTCCTTCTACCAAACTTGGTAAAGAACGACCATACATACAAACAAACCTGTTGGAGGAAGTTGCTGTTTCTCAAGCAAAACACAGTCATGTGAAAAAATTAGGACACCCCATTAAATATTTAGTTCTTTTTTAAGAAATATGGATCAATATTTGTTCTTCTTTCGAACAATATCTATGGGTAAAGGTGATGTAATTGAACCAAAAACAACAACATTTTTGGACAGATGGTCTCACATTTTCCTGAAGCACCCTCTGATACAATAAATAATTCATAGTGGATTCTACGATGCTGAGCTGGCCAGGCCCTGCTGCAGCAAAGCAGCCCCAAACCAGGACATTTCCACCCCATGCTCCACAGGTGGTATGAGGTTCTTGTGCCAAACATGCCTTGTTACTGTGTCAAATAATTCAACTTTGGATTCCTCTGACCAAAGCACATTGTTCCAGTGGTCGTGGTGTGTGTCTAGGTGTTCTCTGGCAGACTTTAGTCTTGCCCTGATGGTTTTTTTGACAGTAAGGGTTTCCTCCTTGCACACCTCCCATAAAAATCTAACTTGTGGACCAATGATATACATTTTTAGGATTGTTGGAGACTTGACTGAACTTGCTAGGACGGCCTGACCTGGCCAGTGGACCTTGGACAGTGTAATGGCTGATTTCTAATTGTTTGGACCTTTTTAAATCCCTTCCTAGACTCATACGCATCTACAACCTTCTTTCTGAAGGCTTCAGAGAGCTCTTTTGATTTGGCTATGGTGACACCACTCACTTCAACCATCCAGAGCAAACCAAACTGTCTGAGGTTTAAATAAGACAGGCTCCTCCAAAATCCTCTCTAACAATGTTAGAATCATTTGCACCTACTGTGGTGACTTGATTCACATTTTAGGCATTTTAAGTAGTAATAAATATCTGAGTGTCCTAACTTTTTCCTCACAAGAAAATTGCATTTCTATTAATTAGGCCTACATTTTACAACTCATAAATGTAAAACAAAAAAAACTTTTATTTGTTTAGTTATATTACCTCCCTCTCTTAATATTGTTAAAATGAAGATCAAATGTCCATATGTTGAAAATATGTTGAAAAAGACAAAGGTTTTCATGGGGTGTCCTATCTGTTTCACATGACTGTATATAAATCATGAAATCATCTCAAACTCACAACTGTTCCAAAGGCTGATCTCGATGACACAATACCAGCTGGACCAATCACATAAAGCCTGCGTGCTTAACCTGTGTGCATACGAGCCAACAGCCCTGAAAGCTAAAACATGGAACGGCTTTCTCTCCAGTCAAAGACACATCTCCATAACAGACACATCCAGTACAAGTGCCCGAGGAAGCCAAAGGGCAGAAGGCGGATTAATTATTAACAGTCACACAGCCAGATCCTCCTTATGATATCAGGCTGCCAGCCCTGGCTGATAAAGACAAGAGAAGGCCAGGAGAGTGGGGCGTGCACAGCCACCTCAGCTCCTTCAACCTGCTGCCCTCCCAGAGCCCAGATCCCGGATCCCACTGCTGACACCTGACATCACAGAGCTGGGAGGATGCACCGGGGGACGGACGGACAAGAGGTGGTCCTGTCTGGCGGCTGCTCCAGATCACACACTAAACCAACACTGGCTCAGATAAGAGGACAGGAGGACATCCGTTTCTGCCTGTTCTTCTATCAAACGTCCTAGAAGGCTGTCAAAGGATTACCACAGTTTTGCCCCAGATGAATGAGGAAACGCCGGAAACCCTGTAGCGTGGCTTTATTGAACGGCAGAAATGAAACGAGATACCCCGGCAGCGCCCAGTGCTTTTCATCCATGTGTTCCGTGCCACACTTTACGACATGGGAAGCCGGTTGACAGGTTTACCGTGACGCAGCACCTCCAGTCTGGAGACGAGCCTCTCTGCTACGGCTGCTGCTGCTGCCAGCCAGGCTCTCTGACGTGACGGTGTGTTTGTACAGAGGCCGGCGCTCACTCCTTCATCAGACCAAAGCTGAGACACTGACGTCACCCTGACAGCCCTTCTCTAAACACACACTTCACTGGCTGGAATGGTCCGGAGCATCCGGGGGGACGTACTGTAGAGGCACGATCACACACACATTCACACACACATTCACACACACACAAGTACTAGTAACACAGAGTCATGTGCCTTTACAGAGTGCATAAATACCCTACTTGAACTCCCAGGCCTTGTGTGTGTAAGTGGGGTGGCGAAGGTTAATGACACACTGGTAAACATGTCACAACAGGCTGAGGAAAGACAGGAAAAACAGTTTTCAGCAGCGTAATCTCTCCTAACCCTTCACTTCACATCACCATCTGCCCCCTCCTTCACTTCCCAGCACGGAAGGCTGCCGCAAGTCTGGAGGAACATCAGGAGTTCGTTAAACTCTCGTCTCGTTAAATCTGTCGCGCTGCTGTTTGTGTAACTGGTGTGTGTGTGTGTGTGGCGATAATAAGGCGGTGTACGTACGGGTAACTTTGGGAGAGTCAGCTGGTATTGTGTTCTGGTGTTTACAGGTGTGAGTCAGGCTGTGTGATAAGGGAGCTGATAAGAGACAGAGAACAGCGCTGCCCTTCTGTGTCAGACCACCTCAACCTGTAGGGACACAGCTGTCGCTGGCCTGCCACATATGACTGCATGAGGGAGAGCACTATTACTACTACTACTAATAATAATAATAATAACTTTTATTTGTATAGCGCTTTTCCTGCAAACGTTGCAGTTCAAAGTGCTTTAATCATTATATAATCCTCATTTAATTATTTAGTCATTTAAAGGCTAAAAAGATGGGTTTTTAGTCTTGACTTGAACATTATGTGCTGAGGTTGCATCCCTAATGTAAACTGGCAGTGCATTCCACAATCCGGGTGCATAAAATGAGAATGCAGCCTCACCAAATCTCTTCTTTTGTACATGTGGTAGACAGTACACAGTTATTACACAGTAATAACACTAGCTCTCTTTCCTTCCCTTTAAGCAATGAGTATCTCAATCTCAATCTAACTTTATTTATGTGCAGTGCACTAGGAGCATGACTTGGTATTCTCCATGCTGAACAAACTACAGTACACACAACAACAAGACGACAACACAACAACACTCAAGACACACATATATAGACAGTACCAATACGAGTGAATAAATATACTGTACAACTTAGTGTGTGTATGACACGAGCAGTACAAGTCTGGTCCAGAGAGCACATCCCACACACACACACACACACACACACATAAAAAGGTGACGCCATGCGGTGGAAAAAACAACAACCCAACAAGACTTTTCTATGAGGCTATTTTTGGCCAAACAGACAGACCTAGCCTGTGTGTGGAGGGGAGCAGTGAGAGCTAGCGACTTTCTTCCTCTGGGTCCAAAGTCAGTTTCCACTGCCGGAGGAGATGCAGCGGGTCTCAGGCTCCCAGACCAGACCCAGGGACTCTCACCTTAAACGGCCGGTGGCCCGGGGTCATCATCAGCCCGTCTCCGGGAGTCAGTGGACTCTCCGGGTCCAGCTCTCCGTACTCAAACACATCCTCGTCCTCCAGAACTTTGTCCAAGTAGCCCAACACCTCCTCCTCCTCCTCCTCCATGGTCCTCACAGGGCCTGTTCTCTCTCTCTCTCTCTCTTGTCTTTCTGTCCGTCCCTCCTTCAGGCTTCCCTGGGCCTTCCTGGACACATCAGTCCTTTTCTCCCGTGCCGGCCAGACTACGGGCCTGCAAACCCCCAGAGAGCCCCCGTTCACTCTGACGTCTCTCTCTCTCTCTGTCTCTCTCTCTCTCTATTCAAATCCTCTCTCTCTCTCTCTCTCTCTCTGACTGTCTCTCTCTCTCTCTCTCTCTATTCAAATCCTCTCTCTCTCTCTCTGTCTGTCTCTCTCTCTCTCTCTCTCTATTCAAATCCTCTCTCTCTCTCTCTCTCTCAGTCAGTGTTCCTCTGGTTTTCCTCCTCCTCCTCCCTCTGCTTCAGGGCCAGGCTAGGCTAGCAGCAGCTCCACCTCGCTGGGCTGTTCCTGCTGTTGTGCTCACAGAGACCCACTCGTACACACAAGGACAGGAGCCCCGCCTACCCCTCCCCTCCCCTCCCCCTCCCTTCCCTCATCTGTCTTCCTGGTGTGTGTCACTGTTCCGCCTCTGTCGATGAGGCCTCCCCCCTCCCTCCCCTCCTCCCTCCCTCCCTCTCAGCAACGGCCAGAGAGCACAACCCCCCAGCCACTTCCTCACAGGGTATATTCTCTCTCTCTCTCTCTCTCTCTCTCTCTCTCTCTCTCTCTCTCTCTCTCTCTCTCTCTCTCTCTCTCTCTCTCTCTCTCTCTCTCTCTCTCTCTCTCTCTCTCTCTCTCTCTCTCTCTCTCTCTCTCTCTCTCTCTCTCTCTCTCTCTCTCTCTCTCTCTCTCTCTCTCTCTCTCTCTCTCTCTCTCTCTCTCTCTCTCTCTCTCTCTCTCTCTCTCTCATATACAGTAGATGTGTCTAATTACAGGTCTAAGGCAGTTTCTAGAATGGATACTGGTTTATAAACAGCCACAGAGTATATACACAGAGCAACCAAGGAAACCCTTAACACATGAACAAGATGAATGCCTATATCTGTAAGCAGTGTTTGCTTGGATAACCAGACGTGGGAGGTGCTGCCTCCCTTCATGTGCAGTAGAGACGTTCATGACTAACTGCAGAGCAGGGCTGGGAAGTGGGAGTGGCCTAAAGGAAGTAGGCGTGGTCTAAATGAAACTAACAGTAAACGTTTTAAAGGCACAGCCTACACACTTGGGTGTCAGACTCAAAACACACACATGGCTCCCGATGATGACACACACACTCTCTTCTCACCCGTGGTGTGTGTGTGAACGAACAACCCCCCCCCGTGACCTGTCACCCCCACTCTCACCCCTCCTGGTCCTGAGGTCACATGACCCAGTATGGAGGAAGTGTCACCCCGCCCCCACCCTGGCAACATCCTCCAGTAGTGTTCTGTCTCTCTCCCTCTTTATCTCTCTAACCACCAGGACATCCTCTGCTGAGGCCATAAGCGTGTGTGTGTGTGTGTGTGTGTGTGTGTGTGTTAGCGGTTAGAAGGTTAGCATCACCACGCTGCGTCATGATGGAGTGTTATAGACACGAAGGCTTCTTACTCCACACTCACGTCAATAGCATCACAGCTGGGCGGTCTGACACACACACACACACACAGACACAGACACAGACACAGACACAGACACAGACACACACACACACACACACACACACCGACACAGACACAGACACAGACACACACACACAGAGACACAGACACAGACACACACACACACACACACACACACAGACTAGGGCTGCACGATTTGGGGAAAAAATCGAATTGCGATTATTTGGACAGATATCGCGATTGCGATTAATTTGCGGAAAAAAAAAAAAAAACGTTTTTGTAAAGTGTGGCCATATCTCCGGCTAGGAAGGTCAACGTGCAGTTTGTTTGTACGTCTTCAGGGGACTTAGAGGCTCCCTCCTCTAGCACCCCCACAGCCCGAGCTACGAGTGAAAGAACTAAACTTACATTGGGTTGCTTTAAAGTTGGGTTGCTTTAAAATCAAGCTTCAGATTAAAACATGTGATGGAGCATTACTAACCTGACTCAGGTGGTTTGTTTCACACAACCATCTAGGAAAGCTTAATTGGAAGCTGTTTGGAAAAGGGCAGGTACTTTCAAAAAATACTTGGCAGGTGATTGGATGAATCTATCTATTTTCAGAGAGCATTACCACATGATACCATCAAACTACTTCTGCTGAAGCCATTATCCACCATGAATGTTGCTATTGCTAGCTACCGAAACGTGGGCGTTTCACGTGCGATGTTGTTGGTGTGCGTTCATTGACGTTGACGTTCATTGACGTTCACGTTCATTGTTGACGTTCATTGTTGACGTTCATTGACGTTGACGTTCATTGACGTTGAATCCGACGCGCTGTATGACGTATCCCATACGGGTAGTGGTGGTCTAGTCAGTTGGACTTGTGATCGGAAGGTTGTGTGAGTTCAAATCCCGCCTGAAACCACACCACTACTAGTGTGCCCTTGAGTAAGGCACTTAGCCCTCAATTACTCCAGGGGGAATGTCCCTGTAATTCGTAATTGTAAATCGCTTTGGATTAAAAGCGTCAGCTAAATAGCAAAAAAAAAAAAAAAAGTAAAAAAAAAAAAAAAAAAAAAAAAAAAAATCGCAGGCAAATCGCAGGCTTTGCGATTAGCTAATCGCATAATTTCAAATCGCGATTTCGATTTAAAATCGATTAATCGTGCAGCCCTAACACAGACACACAGACACAGACACAGACACACACACAGACACAGACACAGACACAGACACAGACACACACAGACAAACACACACACTTTCCTACTGTAGTGGTTTGTTGTGCTGAGTGTATGTTTCCAGGGTGGTGACTTAGCAAATAATTGTCAGTGTTGGTTTTCCCCTCATAGACCCTGGTTCCCACTGAGGTTAGCGAACAGCAGTGACTATACCAACACACAGTCTTAACACGCCCTCTGTCCGACACTAACACCATCCATCAGTCTCTCCGTCACACAGGTCTTTGATGTCCGTGGAATAGCCTCACATTAAACTATTATTGCTATAGCCACAGTGAAGGCTTACTCTTTAGAGCTCGTAAACAAAGCTCTTAAAATAACATTAAATACACATTAAATCATTTCTTCTTAGACAAGCGCGGTGTGTAAAGTCCAAATGACTCTCAAAGATGTATCCTTCGTTAGAGGCCTGTAATAGATTCCCTACCGACTATAGCTCACACTTGTGGGTCTGTCCGAAGCTCTCAGGCGCCTGGCGTTCTATATTTTGGCGCTTTTCCACTGACCAGACCGGTACGGCTCGGTACGGCACGCATTTGTATCCTACCCGTACCGTACTTTCAGAAACGCTTCTCCATTATACACAACAGACCTGGAGCGAGCGGGGACAGTAGGAGGAGTTACGTGTCATAAGAGCACTTCACTTTAATAAGTGCCGCTATTACAACTCAACAGGGGGAAATGCGATAAGAATGATGTCAAAATGCAGCACTATCATGCACAGATCAGCCTTAAAACATACATACATACTGTAGAGACCTATACATCCACTTGACTGCATTGGAAACAGCCCCCCCCCCCCCACCTTAAAACAATGGGTTAGAGCAGCGTTTCTCAACCGGGGTGCCGCGGCACACTGGGGCGCCGCCTGGCTTCTTCAGGGGTGCCGTCAAATAATTATATATTCTGACGTTCATATGAATGAATGAATAAATCTATAAATAAATAAATGCAATACATCATCAAAATCTGTCTCGCGCGCCCCTTTCCCATGTCACAATGTCAATACCGGGTTCAGCGTAAGGTCAGTGTGTCTGCAATTAGCCTGCATTGTTTTTTCATTTACCGCGCAAAGACATTTTCGAGAGCAATGAACAAGCAAACAAGCAGAATCATGGAACATGACAAACTGACAACAGATCATCCATCACAAGCTAGCAAGGATGCTGAATATTTTGTTCGGATGAAAAGTCACCATAGCCGTCCAGAACAGGTAATGATGAAGTGCGCCAAAGTTTCTGATAAAGCGTTGGAGGCTACCTCGTAGCCGAAATTATTGCTAAGGCGAAGAAGCCACACACTATAGCCGAGTCCGTAATATTGCCAGCATGCACAGCAATAGTTAATAACATGCTAGGCCCACAAGCTGCAAAAGAGATAGCAAAGGTCCTGCTGTCTGACTGTACAATTGGAAGGCAAATCAATGACATGTAAAAGGGTCCTATCCTATGTTCCCCGCTCCCGAAAAAGGGTACGATCGGGCAGGGCAGTCTCGCTCGCCGGCAGCGTACGGAGGTGGTTGTTCTATATGGATGATCGGTGACATTATTCTCTCGTCCGACTTCGGAAGCTAAGCAGGGTTGGAAAGTTCGGGAAATAACGCACGGTTTCGTTTTCATGCAATGAATTTAATACTTCCAGACAAGGATGCGCGCAGCGGGAGAGAGAGACGCATTTTCTGGCTTAATAACTCTGCATCCCCGGTGTTTACGTTGAATGGACTGGATAGGTGTTTCCAATCAAATGTGGGAATATGAAAATGAATGTGTTCCATAAATTCCCGCGTTTGTTCGGTCACTGTGTCATGTTTATACAGCACGGTTACGTGCCTGATGCCTTTGATGCACACTTGCCTTTTTCACTCCCTCCTCTCTCTCTCAATAATAATAATAATAATACAACTTTTATTTGTATCAATAGCCGCTGAGTGTGTGTGTGTGTGTGTGTGTGTGTGTGTGTGTGTGTGTGTGTGTGTGTGTGTGTGTGTGTGTGTGTGTGTGTATGGGGCTGTCTGGGTGATGCAGTGTCGTTTTTGAATAGCTATATTTTAGACTGGGGTGCCTTGAGATTTTATCGACTTTTGAAGGGTGCCGTGACTGAAAAAAGGTTGAGAAACGCTGGGTTAGAGATCATTTGAACCTGGAAAAGAGTAGATTGGCCTTGCAAACTAAGGGTTTGTTACGTGCCACGTCCTGTTGTGTTGTGTTTCTTTTGTGTTTCTCTCTGTGTCTCCTCCTCTCACTCATTCAATGCAGGTGTCCGTCCAGCCCTTGGCCCGTCGTCATGTCCATCGTCATGTGTCTTAGAGGGGTGGTTAGGTAGTCTATGTATCTGGGGTGGTTAGGTAGTCTATGTATCTTAGAGGGGTGTTTAGGTAGTCTATGTGTCTTAGAGGGGTGGTTAGGTAGTCTATGTATCTTAGAGGGGTGGTTAGGTAGTCTATGTATCTGGGGTGGTTAGGTGGTCTATGTGTCTTAGAGGGGTGGTTAGGTAGTCTATGTGTCTTAGAGGGGTGGTTAGGTAGTCTATGTGTCTTAGAGGGGTGGTTAGGTAGTCTATGTATCTTAGAGGGGTGGTTAGGTAGTCTATGTATCTGGGGTGGTTAGGTGGTCTATGTGTCTTAGAGGGGTGGTTAGGTAGTCTATGTGTCTTAGAGGGGTGGTTAGGTAGTCTATGTGTCTTAGAGGGGTGGTTAGGTAGTCTATGTGTCTTAGAGGGGTGGTTAGGTAGTCTGTGTCTTAGAGGGGTGGTTAGGTAGTCTGTGTCTTAGAGGGGTGGTTAGGTAGTCTATGTATCTTAGAGGGGTGGTTAGGTAGTCTATGTATCTTAGAGGAGTGGTTAGGTAGTCTATGTATCTGGGGTGGTTAGGTAGTCTATGTGTCTTAGAGGGGTGGTTAGGTAGTCTATGTGTCTTAGAGGGGTGGTTAGGTAGTCTATGTGTCTTAGAGGGGTGGTTAGGTAGTCTATGTATCTTAGAGGGGTGGTTAGGTAGTCTATGTATCTTAGAGGGGTGGTTAGGTAGTCTATGTGTCTCAGAGGGGTGGTTAGGTGGTTAGGTATGGAAATCACATGGTGCAAATCAAAAAGGTTTTGACGTGGGGTGGAGAATGTGCAGTACACACCACTGGTCAGAATGGTATCTCAACGGGAGAGAAGTAGGGGAACATCACCACGGCAACAACAGCATTACTAAAGTAAGCAGCGCGCTTTGAGGGACTGCGCCAGAGAGAAAAGAGTGTAACAGTAAGGAAGCACAAGGACTGCTACTGTCTCATATTCTGTAAATCGTGTGCAGTGGCACAAATGGGTCGTTGGGCAACACTTACAACAACACACCGCTGGGTCCTCTGGGTTGCCTAACCGATAGCCTGATTTCTAAACCTCCAGAATTGTGTCTGTCTGACACTGGTAACGTGTTGACCAACAGTGTGTCCCACAAACAGCAGACATTTACTTATTCATCCAACCTAGCTGGAGCCTGTCCTGTCTGCTATGTTCAGAGTCTGTCTGCTATGTTCAGAGTCTGCTATGTTCAGAGTCTGTCTGCTATGTTCAGAGTCTGTCTGCTATGTTCAGAGTCTGCTATGTTCAGAGTCTGTCTGCTATGTTCAGAGTCTGTCTGCTATGTTCAGAGTCTGTCTGCTGTGTTCAGAGTCTGCTATGTTCAGAGTCTACCTGCTGTGTTCAGAGTCTGCTGTGTTCAGAGTCTGCTGTGTTCAGAGTCTGCTATGTTCAGAGTCTGCTGTGTTCAGAGTGGGGACCAGTCTAGTAGAGTCTGTGGTAGGAGTGTATTCACTCAGAGTGGGGACCAGTCTAGTAGAGTCTGTGGTAGGAGTGTATTCACATGTGATCTGGCGACTGCCTATATGAGTCATACTGGAACAGGCCATGAGGAGATGGAGTGTCTTATTTTGTCCACTAGATGGAGATGGAGATGTACCGTCAGCTCTCCACTGTACAAGGGGCCACTGGCATTCAAAGTAGGACATGTTCTGTACCTTGCGTAAGTAAGGGAAGAGTGAAGGATTTCTTTCTTCTACTGGCTCTCTACATAAAGGCTTGGATTTGAAATCAAACCATGACTATGAGGTTTAAGTAGAGATGCAAAACTGTTATATGGGGACTATTATGTACAGTGGGGTGCAAACATTTGGGCATGCCTAGTCATGCCTTTTACAATCTATATTTAAGTGAAAAGAAGGTGTCATGTTTAATGTTTTTCTAGCATTTAGTGTTCAGGTTTGCTTTCGATCACTTGGAGATTAATTGTAACAGACATTTAAACCAGGGGTGCCCACATTTTTGCACCCCACTGTGTATATATATATATATATATATATATATATATATATATATATATATATATATATATATATGTTATGGTACATGTGGGAATATGGTACATGTGGGAAAACTAGGGTTAGGGTTAGGTGCTAGGGTTAGGGGTAGGGTTAGGGTTAGGGTTAGGGTTAGGGTTAGACATGCCAGCATGTACCAAGTCGACGTAGCACCTAACCCTAACCCTAGTTTTCCCACATGTACCGTAACATATATATGGGGTGCAAAAATGTGGGCACCCCTGGTTTAAATGTCTGTTACAATATATATCACTCTATATGGTGAAACCAATGTGTACACAAATAACATCAAATATAAGCTGAGCATCTATACTTAAACCTAATTGTTGATTTGAATTGATTGAGTGCCCCATTACGGACACAGGGAACTGGATATGGTTGCTACTCTAATAAAACAAAACAACTGGCATTGTTGGACAATTCAGCATCAATTATGAAACTAAGGTGCATCTTAATGCCACAATGTCACAACATGCTGTGTTTGTCTTTTTGCACTGCATGGTGCATCTGGCATCAGGACAAACTAGGTCATGGCGGGGTCAACTCCACTCCCGCTGAGCTGGAGGAGACTGGAGGACACACACACGCACACGCGCACACGCACCCCCACGCCCACGCCCGCCCGCCATGGTGTCATTACTACTGACCTAACACCATGGTGTCACAGCAGTGAAGTGAAGTGAAACTTTATTTATATAGCGCCTTTCGTACATGAATGCAACTCAAAGCACTTTACAATAACACCACCTGCTACAGTATGTGATGTGACCGCAAATGACAATAGTATCCTGTGTGATGATTGTTATGCTATATGCATTATGATTTAGAAAGCCATCAGTCCATTACACTTGAAGCATGCGGTTCTGGTGCCTTTAAATCTACTGAGCGACTACAGTATCCGTGCCATAAATGGCTGTGCTGCTGAGGGCTGATATCATATGTCTAAGTCAGACACTGATTGCAACTAACGTCATTAGCGACAGACGTAATTTCCTGAGGTTGTGAAAGCGACACCAGCGGTGTGCTGCTAGGACACCACACTGGAGTCGTGAATGACTGATAATCACACAGACCCCCTCCTGCAAGCTGCAGGAAGTCACTATGTTACCCTACGACTCCATTACCCACAAGGCATTGTTTCCTCCGAGTGTACTGCACGTATGACCACATTCCTTTCAGAATATCTGAAATAATGAATCCGATGTTTCCAGAACAAACGTATTAGGATTCACTGGAGGTTGAGGAAGAGGAGTAGTCATGAGGAGGAGGAGGGGGTGAGACTCACCCCAGGCAGCAGACCCTCTGGGGGGGTGGGGGAGATGGCCTCTCCGTCTGGCCCGCGGGCACACAGCTGGGGGGACATGGTGGGGGACTCGTCGATGAAGGGCATGGTCTCTGATCCGTCCTGGGCCTTGGGGTCCTCCGCGGCCTCCCCTTCATACCCGTCTGTGTTATAGTTGAAGTCTGGAGAAGTGAGGGGACACCAGAGAGAGAGAGAGACATAGACAGAGACAGAGACAGAGACAGAGACAGAGAGAGAGAGAGAGAGAGAGAGAGAGAGAGAGGGACAAAGAGAGAGGCGTCAGTAAAGAGCACACAACATAAAGGATGGGTGATGCCCACATGGATGCCAGCACGCCCTTAGAGTGACACATCTCACATCTTCTCTATCTGTGCCACTAGCAGGGTCAGGACTAGTCACGGAAGAACAAAACTCACTGCTAACCCAAAAACTGCTTCTCCTGGCTTCATAAGACCCACGAGACAGCAAGGCCACGAGGAGAAGCACTGTGACGACACCGTGACCAAGATGAGTGGGCCGGTATGAAAGTGGAACTAAACGTTTAGGCCTCGTTTCATAATTTAGAGGGGAACAATTGTGGGAAATGTGTAGGCCCAATGACGATGGAGTCTGCTACACGACAACTGCAGTGTGAAGTACTAGTGTGAACACACAGTCATACATAGAATACCTGCGCAAACGATACTAGAATAAGCAGAAAATAATAAATTGTTTTCCAACTCTCAATGGTGTCGCTGCAGGACAGTTAAGTCAGTCTGAGCATAGCCCTGAACATCTAGAACCTTCTCTTGGAGTGAGAGAGAGAGAGAGAGAGAGAGAGAGAGAGAGAGAGAGAGAGAGTGTGAGCGCGTGAGAGAGAGAGAACCCCATAATGACTCTGGGTGAAGCACCTCTCTCGGGTCATTCCAGGTCAAATCAGCAAGTAATCTGTGGTTGTGCTAAAATGGTTTCTGTAATTAAGTATTCCTGCATCATATTTTGTATAAATATAGTTTCATTGCTGACATATACGATTATTGATTTGTACCCATATTGGCCATTTTCATTTTGAGGGAGTCATATAATATTCAATAGAATTCAAAAGCCAGTGGCCTGGGGTGGTCCGGTGGTCGAGCACCGTGGTCTACAGTGCACAAATCGAATTTGAATCCGGCCCATGCCCTGCTGACATGCCCTCTCCTCCTTACTTTCCTGTCTTCCTTCACTATCTCTATCCAATAAAAAGCTAAATATGAGTGGGACTGTTATGAGTGGGACGTTGTAAAGCGCTCTGGAGCAGCAAAAAGGCGCTATATAAGTGCAGTCCATTTACCGTTACCATTCCAACTCCCCTGCCTCAGGTACAAGCGCGTGTTGTCATGCGACGCGGTGCCATCTGTCCAATGGGGGGGCGTGGGGGGCGGGGCCAGAGGACGAGGCCCGCCTCCATATGCTTTATTCATCACTGGTTATTGAAGCCATAAAAAACGTTAATTCATACTCAGGCCCGGCACCTTGTATGCCACTGGATAAATCACCTCAGTCAGCAGAGACTTGTAATAAACCTGAGGCCAACGGTAGCCAATCATAGCAGTTGGATGGGGGAGTGGGGCTGTTGGATGGGGGGAGTGGGGCTGTTGGATGGGGGGAGTGGGGCTGTTGGATGGGGGAATGGGGCTGAACTCAGGAAGCATCGGCTGGCCTATCCCCATGGGGCGTTCAGACAGACCATATGGGAGGTAGGACCCAGGACTGGCTGTCTGCCAGGGGAGGACAGCCACCTCAGACCCGTTCCCTGGTCATTAAGAGTCTATCCAGGCTGAGGGGAGGGAGGAGGTCAGACTGGAAAGGCTTCAGGACAGCAGAGGAAACAGGGTGAATGTAGGGAACAGGGTGAATGTAGGCCATCGGGTCTCTGCTCTGCCACTGCCTGCAGCGTGCACACACGCACACACGCACGCACGCATGCACGCACAAAAGCTAACAAAGAATAATCCAAAGGGGTTCCCTTTTCCTTTTTTATAATTTAAAACCTCTGAAAAATGAAAATAAAAAGAAACCTTGCTTTAAAATGTGCAGAAAGGTGTCATGTTTAACTTTGTAGAATTGAGTGTCCAGGTTTGCTTTCAATCACTTGGAGATTAATTGTAACAGACATTTAAACCAGGGGTGCCCAAAGAGTGCATTAAGTGTGTGGAAGTGGTCATCGTTTCTCCTGATTATCTGTCATTACCCTGATTAGTTCAATCTAACTGTGACAGATACGGTTGTCCCGTGGAACTGGGAAACACTTGTTAAGACCCAGAGAACAATTAAGAAGACAACTGTGACCAGATCCCAGAAACCCTGTGTGTCTGGTACTCCGCATTCTGGCCCGGGTGTATCGGCATGGAGAACTGTGTAGGTCAAGGAGATATAAAATGGGACACCATATATAACCACATTATGGTGCCACTCAACAACTGTGCTGCATTACTAATGCACTGAGAGAGGGAGGCAACAGAGGCTGACAGTAGGCTGGTAGTGATGCAGGGCTCTACAGTGCGACCATTTCACTCGCATTTGCGACTAAAAATACATCTGTGCGACTAGAGAAATAAATTCACGAGCACACGTGCGAGTACAGATATATATATATATATATATATATATATTTTATTTTATTTTTTTAATAAATATTATTAAAATTTTAAAAATAAATCTGCGCGAACCGTGTGGCCACATTTTAAGCCGTCAGCCAGCCCGCTACGACCACGGGAAGTCATGTTAAAAGTGAAGTTACTTCTGTTAAACTGGCGCTAAGCTAACATCGCTAATCGCTAACTCCCTTTTGGGCCTTAAAGAGACAAGCGCCCTTTTCTCATCTCAAGCTTCATTAGCTTCATTAGCTCACCACATCTACAGATTTGGTCCCACACACTCCAGATTTGAACCCAAGGTTACAACCAGGGTTAACTACCCAGGGTAGAAAGTAGAAAGCTCTCAGACCTTCAGAACCCATTGAAAGTAGTGGAGGTACTCCAGAAGTCCAAATGCATCTCTAATCCTAGGAAACCCTAGGAAGCAAGTTGCCTAATGGCATGAAAATGCAACATGTTGTACTTGAGTGTGGCAGAGAGGTGGGACCCCCGGGGATGGTGGTGTGCTAACAGCTAGCCGCCGCAGAGGCACCGTGCTGGGCTGGCCACCTCCACATGTCACCACCCCGGGCAGCATGGGGCTGGGGACTGGTCATCTGGATGTGGGGTAGTTTAATACCCCTAGATGTGGAGTTGTCTGGCCACCGTGTGTGACTGATGTAGCCTGACCCAGCAGCAGGGAGGTGGGCAGCATGGAGACAGACCTCTGCATGGCCTGGCTGGGCTGCTAGCTGACAGACCTAGCCCTAAAGCCTGGCTGGGCTGCTAGCTGCTAGCTGACAGGCATGACATGGATGAATGAATGAACATGCTGCTAACCAGGAGAACTTGACACAGCTAGTTACCATAATACAATGCCATCAACTCTGCGTCTAGTAGGGCTGTAGGCATGGGCCAATGTGTGATTTTGGTGCAAAAATTGCAAAATCACTAATAAAAATGTGTTATAATTACATTTTTCACTGTGCTCCTAAATTTCTTTGTGTGCCCCTAACATTTTTCATTTAGGAGCACATGTGCTCCTAGTGAAAAAGGTTAGCGTAGAGCCCTGAGTGATGACAACATGACCAAGGTACAGGATGTAGTGTCAGCACCCCCAGAGGTGCAGCTAACCAGAGAGACTCTCCCCTACCTGGGAAAGTGTATTTTGTGTGGCACAACCTTTGTGTATCAAGCCATATTACATTGTGAGAAGAACCCTCATCAGCCAGTGACTGTGGCCATTCCAGCAGTCAACATGTTAACCAACCTAAGCATCAACCTTGGCTGGACTGGGTCAATGAGCACACACGCATCCAGCAACTACTGAGGCAGAAGCACATCACATCTTTACATCAGATATGTTGTCTAGTCAAACAGAAGATCTGCACTTAGACCCAGCGAGGCGTTAAACATTGTTAATCAACCATCTGGTCAGATACAACTCCTTCAAACACACTTTACTGTAGAAGAACAGGGAGGGCAAGAGTCAGAATACTGTAGGACCTTCATCATGTGTTTACAGACATTCTCTGGAGGCACATAATAATAATAATAATAATAATAATAATAATAATAATAATAATAATAATAATACATTAGACTTATATAGCGCTTTTCTAGACACTCAAAGACGCTTCACAAACTGAAAAGATAGAGTAGTAATTAGGGATGTCCCGATCCCATTTTTTCACTACCGATACCGATACCTGGGCTTCAGGTATCTGCGATACCGATATCAATCCGATATTTGTATTTATTGTTTTACTCCTGAATAATAACAAATACTTCCCCAGTATATAGTCCACAACAACAGTTGGCTATTAAAGACTGCCAGCCTTTATTCAAGCAACAAAACAGTACTCTGCAGTACTCAGTGACCAACTGGTTTAAAGTTAAAACAATTTAAACTGCAGCATTCAGCATTGTAAAAAAAAAAAAGAGTTACTGTCTGATTTCTAGTTTTAGTGCCTTCATGTTTTTATTCTATTTATCTTCTCTTACAAATGGCAAATCAATTATAGCACCCTTTTTAAAAGTGTAGCCTAGTGACACTGCTGGTGAGACCAGAAACCAGTCGCAGAATCAAAGGGGTGTATGTAAAACAATATCTGCTTTTCGTTTTTTTCATAACAGGCAACTTAAGTGAAGTTTTAAGTACCACTCGATATAATATACAACAGTTTAACAATCACTAAATACTTATAATCTGTGGGTTGGATTCACTGTTGCCAGAGGCTACCGGTAAGTGATACCTGGCTTGTAAACATACTTTCGTTTTAGCACGAAACGTTAGCCGCTAGCAGCGTTTTTAGCAGTCACCATTCTTGAGCAAAACATTGATACAAACAAACATTCAAATACTCGTGTCGTTTTGAATTTTTTTCCGATTTCAATGTATGACGCATCATTTGAAAGCTTACCATCTGTAGTTTCAGACTATGTAAACCAGGGGTCCCCAAACTTTTTTCTGTGAGGGCCACATCATTTTTCCTTTCTGTGATGGGGGGCCTGGGTTGGTCTCTAACATAAAATAATATGGAACGGAGTGGAATGGAGGCGGTTGCGCAAAGCAATTGTGCGCAGGAGAGCACTGGTGGATGCGAACAAAGTCTAAACAGTTGAATTTGGATGGAATTTATACCTATAGTGATATGTCAATGAAATATAATCAGTTTTACAGTCTGATACTTGAGGGAGGACCCTCATCATACACGGGGGGACCCATGAAGCAGGGCTGTCTGGGGGTCCTTAAGCGAGCATCAAACACTTAATTTCTTGCATTCTGGTGAATTTAGATGCAATTTGTGCCCTTTCTGCATCAATTTATGGTGGAAATTTATTTCCAATTATTTGCGAAACAGCGCCCCCGCCACCACGTCTGTGCAATGCCGCAATTGCAGTTAGAAATTACACGTTGTTCAAAGGGCCGGCCCAAGTGTGGGGGTGGGCCGTGTTCGGCCCGCGGGCCGTAGTTTGGGGACCCCTGATGTAAACAAACGAAAAATTACGTAAGCAAATGGTTTATGATTTCACCAGCTAGCATCATGACATTTTCAGACTCATTACACACAGGTAGCTACTAGCCAACTCTGATGCTCGTGACCACTGACTACTACTGTTGTCATCACGTGAGTGACACGCCGGATCGCGAGCCCCAGATCGGTGCCTATTTTTTTTCTGGTGCGATATGCGATCCAGCATTCAGGACCAATATCGCGGCGATATGCGATATCAATATCGGATCGGGACATCCCTAGTAGTAATAATAAAAAGAAACGAAAGGTAGGCCTAAATAGAAGATAAAATAGGGGCCTAATTGAGGTAGTGCTGGGGACACATGGGAAGGGGAGGGGGAGAGGGTTAACTGGTGAAGGCGAGCTTGAAGAGGTGGGTTTTGAGGGGCTGTTTAAATGTTGGGAGGGTGTTGGCCTGTCTGATGTGGTTGGGGAGGGCAACACAGTACAGCAGGCATGTGTGAAAGGTGCAGCAGTCATATCAACGTTCAGACCTGAGAGAGGTTAGGAGGAAGAGAAAGTGTTCATCTCTCCATGTAAATAAAAGGTCACAAACGCAAACGGAATAGAAAGAGAGGAAGAGTGTGCCTCCAATCACCATCAGTTCTGGTAATACTGTGGAACAGACGAGAGGACAAGAAGCAGAAGTGTATTACTGGTGCAATCCATCAACCACACACGATATTATGCAACGTGCTCTTCTCAAAATTAACATTTACGCTAAAGTTCACTATGTTGTTGAACGGTGTCTGGTTCAGCTGTTCTGAACCCATTTACATTTTTTTTACATTTTTGGCATTTAGCAGACGCCTTATTCCAAAGCGACTTACAATCGATACATTTGACTAAGCAAGTGAATCATCAATCCACCAGTCGTAGCAGGAAGAGTAATCTATCTCAGGCCAGGGGCCATTGACAGTCACAGTGAGAGAAGGACATTGGAGAACAGAGAGACAGTACAAGGGGGGCAGTAGAAGTCATAGAGGACACGGTAAAGGGGAAAGCGGGTGTCTCAAGAGATGCAGTGCTGGGGGGTAGTGGATGTCTCAGGAGGAGCAGTTAAGGTGCAACCTGAAGAGATAGGTCTTCAGTCTCCGATGAACCCTTGTGAGACCCCAACCAAACCAACAGCAGAGCTGAAGTGCTGCTCAACTAATAACGTCGAGAGGCTACTGAAAGACAGCAGCTTCTGTTCAGATCAAACAGAGGGGTTAACTCTCTTCCTCTCTTCCCCTTGTGTCACTCCCTCTCACGCACACATTCCCAATCAGCTAATTCATCCTGACAATCCAGCTCTCCTGTCAGTCAAGATGGGATTCAGGGATTCTCCAGTTGAGTGGCTTCATAACCTGTTGTTATAGTTCTAAAAGAGTGGATGGATCTCCTCTGAGATACGGACGGGTATAGATAAGGCACCTCTAACAAGGAGGGTCACACCTGGCAGGTTAAGACTTTAACATGTAACAGGAGAGATCTCCTCACCAACTTCAGTGGGCAGTCCTATAGAGAAATGACCGAATGGATTGCAGACAGAATGTACTGTATCTGGGGGAACTCTACACAAGTTAGGCTACCTTATGTCTCACTCCAAAAGACATTTCACTCCAAAAGATATTTCATGGTGAATAATGATGGATAATGCTTTGCTCCTCCCTGTGTGACAGACGATCGATCATATCGGATCCTAGATTCCATTAAGAATACCAAAAATTCGACTTTGCCATGCCTCAAGTTAAGATAAATCGAGCCGACCGTAACTGACTGGACTGCGTGGTTAACGACTAGGGCTGCCACAAACGATTATTTTCATAGTCGACTAGTCACCGATTATTTTAACGATTAGTCGACTAATCGGATCATAAATTACAGCTTATCGCACAATTACTCAATCGCTCTTATTTAGCTATCATCTTCTAAATCAGCTTCTAAATTTAGCTTGAAGTTGTTAGTTGTTGTTGTAGGCATGTGCTAACTAAAAATAAAGACAATTAAAATGATTGTTCACTCAAAAATAGATATTTTAATGAACTTTGCAGATTTATTTCTGGCATCACTTGCATGTAATGTAATGTAAAGAGTAGTAGAGGGTGCAAACTGCTGAGTAAAATGAGGTAGGCTAGGCACTAGGCAACCAAAAGAATACAAAAACCAAAATAAATACTTGTACAGAGTACAAAAGTTTTGCTTCACTCATCTCATAGTAGAACGCGCCTTCTTAGCACTGTAAAGGTTAAGACAACATTTTTAGCTATTTGATAAGTATCGCTTTGATGACAACATAAAATAATGTAAGAAGGCTTTTAACGTAACGATATCATTAGCCAATAACAAGCTAACTAGCTTACCGAGACGAGCCATCGTCTTCCTCGTCATCTGCCACAACGTGCTTCCTTTTTAGATGCTCGCGCATCATAGACGTGCTGCCATGATAAGCGAGTTCAGCTTTGCAAATTTTACATTTTACATTATTTTTTTCAACGTTGTGGTTGAAATTCTCCCACACTTTAGAGGTACGAGGACAGGAAGACATTTCTCTGTTTGTTTTTCCGGGGAAGTCACGTGTGCCCCGGATGACCGACACTGCGCATGTACATCAAAGACACTGGGAGACGCTAGCCAGTGGCAGCTTCAGGGAAGAAAAACGAATGCTTATCGAATGAAATGAATGGTCTTTATTGTCATTGATATAGTACAGGTACCAAACAACGACATTTGGGAGGGGGGGCTCCCCTGGTGCTAGGCAAAAAACAAAACAAAACAAAAACGCTTATTTCAGCTCCAAAAAAACATGCGACTACGGCGATTACCAAATATGTCGGCGACGATTTTGGTAGTCGACGTCGTCGTGACTAGTCGACTAATCGTGGCAGCCTTATTACCGACCCATGTGAACATTAGACAGTACATGGGAGAACCTGGTCACGATTATATCATGCTGATTTAACAGAACCTTAATCTAGCGCACAACATCACATTAATGCTCTTAGGAAGAATGACCATAGAGTATCAACACATTTAACAGTTTAACACAAACAACATATGAGTTTAATCATACGATTAACGTTGTGTGTGTGTGTGTGTGTGTGTGTGTGTGTGTGTGTCAAGGACAACACAGGAGAATGGTGCCCATCACAGGCCTAACCCAAAACTTAAGGAACATCTTGCTGTCCATGTCTTTAAATACCATCCCAAGAACAGGACATCTAGGTCGGTGTGAGGCATAGACACGTGGCAAAGCGTGATTTCTTCAGGATGGCTGCTAGGTGTATATCATAAAATATTTAAATATTGATCACCATATCGCTGCCTTTGTCTAAGCCACATTTAAACACATCACAGCTCGACTTGGAGGCGTTAAATCCGTCTCCACTAATGCAGCAGTGATGTAGGTCAGAGGAGCGCTCTCGAGATAGCATCTGCGAATTACGACACATCAACTATGTACGTCTCCACAATCAGCTATGGAGGATTTACAAGCGACTGGCTGGGAATAGGAACAATGTACTGTAACTGTACATAACTGACTGATTATTGTCAACGACACGGTGAAACACGCTCAGAGAGGAAACAGGCCGAGTCATTCAGACAGAAAGAGAACAGGTATTCTCAATCACTTTCAATTTGGCTCAAGTCACATAATTAGACATAGGCCTGCCGCCTACAAAGCTTTATTGATGATATGTGTGTGAGTGATAGCTCCATTAAAGTCAACTAAACTGGGCCTATTAAAGTCATTAAAGTCAACTAAACTGGGCCTATTAAAGTCAACTAAACTGGGCCTATTAAAGTCATTAAAGTCAACTAAACTGGGTCTATTAAAGTCATTCAAGTCAACTAAACTGCGCCGCAAGGTTGGCAGATCGGCGGTTCGAGCCCGGCTGGCCACATGTCCAAGTGTCCTTGGGCAAGACACTGAACCCCAAATTGCTCCCAGTGAGCGGGGCCGGCGCCTTGCATGGCAGCTTGCCGCCATTGGTGTGTGAATGTGTGTGTGAATGGGTGAATAAGAGGCCGTTGTAAAGCGCTTTGGATAAAGGCGCTATATAAGTCAGTCCATTTACTTTCACTGTGCTTCCTCTGACCTCTGACATGACCATGGGATGTTGTTTACGCAAAGAAGACCGTCTAAGAATATAATATAATACATTATACATGGGCGGTGTGTGTACAATAACTATACACACACCGGTTGCCCAAACACACACGCACACACGCACCCACCCACACAAACACACAAACACACACCCACGCACAACGACTTACTATTGTCCTGTCTGATAGGAAACAGAGTGAAAGTAAGTCCAGTTCTGACCAGGTGTTCTGTGACAGACGGTGGCCTGGTGGAAAGCGCTTCATAGTGCAGACGGAACCGAGATGATGAAACGAACTCTACACAAGTTAGGCTACCTTCTGTCTCACTCCAAAAGACATTTCACTCCAAAAGACATTTCATGGTGAATAATGATTGATAATGCTTTGCTCCTCCCTGTGTGACAGACAATCCATCATATCGGATCCTAGATTCCATTAAGAATACCACAAATTAGACTTTGCCATGCCTCAAGTTAAGATAAATCGAGCCGATACCGTAACTGACTGGACTGCGTGGTTAACGACCCATGTGAACATTAGACAGTACATGGGAGAACCTGGTCACGATTATATCATTCTGATTTAACAAAACCTTAATCTAGCGCACAACATCACATTAATGCTCATAGGAGAAATGACCATAGAGCAGCGGTGCCCAATACGACCGGTCGATCGCAAAGGTAGTATGGGTAGATCGCATGGCATTGAACGAAACGCAAATGGAGAGAAAAATAAAATGTTCTCCTGTGTGTGTGTGTGTGTGTGTGTGTGTGTGTGTGTGTGTGTCAACAGAGTGAAAGTAAGTCCAGTTCTGACCAGGTGTTCTGACAGACTGTCGTCTGGTGGAAAGCGGTTCATAGTGCAGATTGAAGCCGAGACAGCTAGCTAGCTAGCTAACCCGTATGGATTGTATTCAGTGCCTAGCGGTCACTCAATAGGACTCAATAATACACAATAGTATCTTAGTGAGTGACCTCGTCAGTGGTATCAGAGCTGTCCCTGTCCAGATGGAGGACGTAAGACAGGGGTGCAAACTGGTGATGGCCCAAAAAGGTGCACTAAGACAAGAAATGACTAATTATTTGTATTATTATTAAAAATAAAAATGATCAATGCGCGGATAACATTTGTGTTGATGGGGGGGGGCGGGGTGGAAAGCGCTAACACTAATGGTGGTCTCAGCAGTGGTCCTAACCTTAACACCCATATAACACATCATTATGTTGAAAACAGGTTGCTTACTGTGACTGTGTCCTCCACACTGTCTAGAAGTGTACCTACAGTAGCTGCATGAAGCTAGAAGTTGTTTCAACAGCAGCGGAGTTTAGCAGATTAGTTAGAAGAATAGTCATCATGTGTCTTGGAAGAGACGTAGACCCCCCCCCCTCCCAAAATATTTTTTGGGGCAGATCTACATGATTCGCGTGGATGACCTATTTTGAAGTAAAAACGGCTAATTTAGCAGAAAAGTGACAAGTTTGCACCCCTGTAAGAAGCGCAGAGAGGCAGTGGTAGGGACAGATACGGGACAGTTTAGAGGTCACTCTCAATGGCCCTTCCCTGGAGTTACTAAACACATGACAGTTTACATGACAGTCACACTAGTAGTCACTTTGAGCCCTGATCATTACGAAATAGAATCAATATTCTAACTGTGTTCTTTCGATCACTGTGTGTGTGTGTGTGTGTGTGTGTGTGTGTGTGTGTGTGTGTGTGTGTGTGTGGAGGTGATAATATTCCATTCTCAGGGAGGGGAGGTGTGTCTGATCAATGAAAGCCCCCCTTAACAGGCTGATTACCAGAGCTACATGATGAGGTTAAGTACTGTCTGCTGAATACATGGAAAACTGTCAACCAAGGGAAACACGCGCACACGCGCACACACGCATGCACGCGCGCACACGCACACACACGCGTGCACGCACGCACACACGCAGACGCACACACACACACACACACACACACACACACACACACACACACTCAGCACAGATTCCCTCAGTAGGGGTAATAGCGTAACACTTAAGCGTAGCTTTGCTAAGCTGCTGGATCGCTGTGACAGCATGTTTAAATCTGCCATGTTTGTCATCTGAAAGCACAGCACCCGGGTACAGTTTGTTCCATAGCATACATTTATTAAATTGCTTTGAAGTAACTCAATGTCACAAATGACTGAGGTGACAGGCTAGAAAGTGGCTGTTGCGTCTAAGTGCTGCTGTGCTGTGTGCCAACGCCAGGCGTAGTATGGGTTCTACTCCTACTGTAGATTAGGACCGTCTGTCAATGCCTGTCCTGAACACACATCAGGAAATGCATAAAACACTGAATCACCATGAAAAAAAAGATGACTTTTGCAGTGAATCAGACAGTCACTTTTAACTGAAAGGTTGGGGGTCCAGGGTGGACACACTGTTCTCTCTATCCCCTGTGTGTGTGTGTGTGTGAGTGTGTGTGTGTGTGTTGTTGCATAAGCCCTGCCCTAGGGGAAGCCAGCGTTGAGATACAGCGAGTGTATCCTCTCCTCTCCTCTCCTCTCCTCTCCTCTCCTCTCCTCCCCTCTCCTGCTGTCCGCTCCCATCACTTCTTTACCTCTCCTGACGGACAGCTCCCCCCCACCCCCGGCCCCAGCCTGTCACAGTCAATACCCGCCCCGTTCCCATGGCAGGGGCAAAGGCTGCCATGACAACTCGCCACCATTTTACGCAAGTATGTCCTGAATGAAAATGAGATGTGTCAGAGGAGGAGGAAGAGGAGGAGGAGGAGGAGGAGGAGGTTGGTCCAACTGGGACAAGTCTATAAATAACACTGAACAAGCAAACAGTCCCATGTCACCCCTCGGCCGTACATTTTACCCCTACCCCTCCGTTTGGTGCGTTCACGTGTAGGTGTGTTCCAATTCCCCTATTACACACTCCCTACGTGTGTAAATACCAAATCTATATCTGCATAATTAATTACAGTTATTTTAATGACTGCAGGGCACATTTTCCGCACTCTGCTCTAGTTCATATGACGTGATAGAGCTCATTAACCAGAGGTGCTCCTGTCCATGCTGCTCGCTGCCAGTTATGGACAAACAACACTCACGCGTTTACTAGACTGTGGTGTCAGTCAGAATGGGTTTTCCAATAGCTTCAAACTCCTCTTCTCTTCCTGGTTCACTCCTATTCATACCAGCGCTCGTCGATAGTAAATGGTGTCTTCTGCCACCCCTAGTTGTGTGGCTGAGTGGAGCGGTGAACACCCCCCCCCCCCACCCCCACCTTCCCAGAGTGTAGACTGGAGGAAGGATGGCTGTCGTTAAAGCAGGGAAATGTGTCTCTAATATGGAGGTTAATTGGTGATGGGGAGATATTGTAATAGCTTTGCAAGAGAGAGAGTGAGGGGGTGAGAGGGAGAGGGGGGGGGGGGGGGGGGTGAGAGGGAGAGGGAGGCCAAGGAAAGAATGAAGCTAGAGCTACAGTACTTTGAGCTGCAACGTTTTCAGGAAAAGTGTTATACAAATAAAAGTTATTATTATTATTATTATTATTATTATTATTACAGTATGGACAGAACTCTCAAAGCTCAGCCTCAAAATGAGTGCTCTCAGGCATGCCGACCATACACAAGACTTCTAGTCTTTAAGCGTACGCTGAGAGAGAGGCAGGGCTGGATGGAGTCAGTCAGGCTGGCCCTTTAGGTTGTGGAGAATATTTATGACCGGCTTCCCTTGAGGCGAGCGAAGAGAAACTGTGTTTGGGTGTGAATGAGTCGTTGCATCTGGTCAAATCTCTCAGACCTAAAACTAGAGGCAGGATGGTGGCCGGTTACCAGCTACTGGAGTGAGACCAAGCCAAACTAGCTGGTATGAGCTTTCCTGTCACTCCTTCGCCTCACGGATGCTACCTTGATCAGTCAGAGTCGTGGCTGTGCGGTGCAGTTGTGTGTTGGGTTGAGTGGGCCAGAGAGACCTGCTAATGCACACACCGCCCAGCTCAGCTCTGCACTGGCTGCTGCAGAATGACAAGGAGATCCATCACACATTACACACACACACACACACACACACACACACACACAGAAGAGGAAGTAGTCTGAAGCAAAGCCTTTCCATCAGTGACAGCACTGCATCGCAGAGGCACTCCAAACTCAGCGAAGGTAAAAGCTACAAAGACTGCCGCATACATCAAAGATAAAACATACGACAAAGATCTTTTCTTTGTTTTTTAAGTGTGTTACATCAACAAGGGACTCTCGATGGCGAGTCCAAGCTACCTGAGAACAGATGACTCACCCTAGCTTTGCTCTTGACTCTTCTACATGATGTAGCGACTAGTGACAGTCACCGCTGACAGTGACTTTAATTGTATGAGTGGGTGTGTAGTGTACAAACCGTCAGCAGTGAAACTGGTGTGTGTTGTGTGATAATGTTCCAGGACATGAATGACTAATAAGCCCCCAGAGCAGAGCTAAAAATCTGAAAATCATAATTGGTGACAGCATGTTTACCTCCCTCCAATTTGGAAATAACGTAAGGCGATAAACACAACACTGGATGTTGCTAAAGGAGCGAGAAGCAAATATTCCAATGAACAGAAGCCTTCCTGCAGCTCCACAGGGGGGAGAGGGATGACGTCATCTCTGGCAGCTACGCCAACCCTGCTGCTGCTGCTGCTGCTGCTGCTAGCACAACACACACTTTTTTGTGGAGCTTCAGAACAAATTGCCACTGCATTAGAGACACAGGGAGAGGCTGGGCTGGGTCGCAGGCAGCTTCATATGAAGCGGTGAGGACAGGACCCCCCCCCCCCCCCCCCCCCGCGCGCCACTCATCTGAGAGATACTCTCTGGGGGGCCACGGCGCACCTTAATGTTGCTTTGGGGAGGTCGTTAAGAGAGAGAAACTGTGTGTGTGTGTCATGTGTGTGTGCGTGTGTGCGTGTGCGTGTGCATGCGTGTGTGTGTGCGTGTGCGTGTGCATGTGTATGCGTATGTGTGTGTGTGTGTGTGTATGCGTGTGTGTGTGTGTGTGTGTGTGTGTGTGTATGTGTGTGTGTATGCGTGTGTGTGTGTGTGTGTGTGTGTGTGTATGTGCGTGTGTATTAGGGCTGCACGATTTGGGGAAAAAATCGAATTGCGATTATTTGGACAGATATCGCGATTGCGATTAATTTGCGATTATTATTTTTTTAAATAGCAAAAAAAAAAAAAAAAAAAAAAAGGAAGGAAGTTTTTGTAAAGTGTGGCCATATCTCCGGCTAGGAAGGTCGTATCAACGTGCAGTTTGTTTGTACGTCTTCAGGGGACTTAGAGGCTCCCTCCTCTAGCACCCCCACAGCCCGAGCTACGAGTGAAAGAACTAAACTTACATTGGGTTGCTTTAAAGTTGGGTTGCTTTAAAATCAAGCTTCAGATTAAAACATGTGATGGAGCATTACTAACCTGACTCAGGTAGTTTGTTTCACACAACCATCTAGGAAAGCTTAATTGGAAGCTGTTTGGAAAAGGGCAGGTACTTTCAAAAAATACTTGGCAGGTGATTGGATGAATCTATCTATCACCTATTTTCATTGACGTTCACGTTCATTGTTGACGTTCATTTTTGACGTTCATTGACGTTGATGTTCATTGACGTTGAATCCGACGCGCTGTATGACGTATCCGATACGGGTAGTGGTGGTCTAGTGAGTTGGACTTGTGATCGGAAGGTTGTGTGAGTTCAAATCCCGCCTGAAACCACACCACTACTAGTGTGCCCTTGAGTAAGGCACTTAGCCCTCAGTTACTCCAGGGGGAATGTCCCTGTAATTCGTAATTGTAAATCGCTTTGGATTAAAAGCGTCTGCTAAATAGTAAAAAAAAAAAAATAAATAAAAAAAATAAAATCGCAGGCAAATCGCAGGCTTTGCGATTAGCTAATCGCATCATTTCAAATCGCGATTTCGATTTAAAATCGATTAATCGTGCAGCCCTAGTGTGTATGCGTGTGTATGCGTGTGTGTGTGTGTGTGTGTGTGTGTGTGTGTATGTGTGTGTGTGTACTGAGTTGTCGACAACATATTCCACGGCACCATCTGTGCTCCCCCCTAAGATGTAAAGCAGCTGGACCATAACAGCATGAAGGAGATGGTTCTGGAAGCAGCAGAGAGCCTATGGAGAGAGGGAGAGGGAGGGAGGGGGCGGACAAAGACCTGCTACAGTTTACATCCCTGGGAGATAACAGCGCGTACCGCCGCGAGGAACCACCATGATGTGGCAACACATCAAAAACACAGGACGTATGTGCCGTGTTGTGTGTGTCACAGTACCCCCTTTACGCCTCCCCTGCACCCACAGACAATCAGGAGGGGGACTCGGGGGAAATTAAAAGTTGTTATTAAAGCTCTCAATACAGCACAGGGCCGCTGCTATAGACACGCTCATAAACAACGTGGCCAAGCCCGGAGACGACAACATCACACCCAGCCAAGCCCGGAGACGACAACATCACACCCAGCCAAGCCGCTGTGGAACGGAGAAACTAGAAGAAGAAGCATCATCCTATAAAAGTAATCAGATGTACTGATACACTAAGGCAGGGGTCCCCTGCACTAAGGGGTTAACCACTCTCACACTAAGGGGTTAACCACTCTCATGTACTGATACACTAAGGGGTTAACCACTCTCACACAGGGTTGAGACTCTGCAGTGCTGGAGGCGTGTGTGCTTCTGCAGTTCATAGCTCTCTAACATGACTGTATACCAAATGCATACCAGTTCATAGCTCTCTAACATGACTGGATGTATACCAAATGTATACCAGTTTATAGCTCTCTAACATGACTGGATGTATACCAAATGTGGTCTGCAATAAAGCCCATGATACGTTGATTAATTGATAATCAGGTGTGTTAGTGCTGGGCTGGAATAATAAAAAGAATGATCAAAAACAATATAAAAGCCTAGAAACAGAATCGAAAAGCTACAACCTGATTTGTCTGTAGAGCGAGTTCAGCCCCAGGGGCAGCAGAGCAGAGAGTGTTCTGTGTGTGTGTGTGTGTGTGTGTGTGTGTGTGTGTGTGTGTGTGTGTGTGTGTGTGTGTGTGTGTGTGTGCGTGCGTGTGTGTGTGTGTGTGGGAGCAGACAGACTCAACCTGGGCACTTCTCCCCATGAAGGAAGTCAGTGAATCCGCAGAGATCGATACAGCTTACGCACTGATCGATACACGCAAAGGAAACGCGTGCTGCTGATACTAACACACTCAGACACGTGAGCGCGCACACACACACACACACACACACTGAAAACAGATCTGTATGCAAGTGTCTGAAAGGAGTGGTTGAGCCACACATGGAGAGGTTTTTTAATTTGTGTTGCCATCTGAGCATTAAATTAGAATTATATTACACCGAAGCTCTGAACATGTGGACTGGGCGTGCAAGTAGACCTGAGCTATGTGTTACACTAGCTATTTGTTACACTAGCTATGTGTTACAGACGCTATGTGTTACAGAAGCTATGTGTTACAGTAGCTAGGTGTTACAGAAGCTATGTGTTACAGAAGCTATGTGTTACAGTAGCTATGTGTTACAGTAGCTATGTGTTATAGTAGCTGTGTGTTACAGTATCTATGTGTTATAGTAGCTATGTGTTACAGTATCTATGTGTTACAGTAGCTATGTGTTACAGTATCTATGTGTTATAGTAGCTATGTGTTACAGTATCTATGTGTTACAGTAGCTATGTGTTACAGTAGCTATTTGTTACAGAAGCTATGTGTTACAGAAGCTATTTGTTACAGAAGCTATGTGTTACAGTAGCTATTTGCCATCCACTGAACTGAAAAAACAATCTGCTTTAGTCTCCATACTAGCCTGATACAGCATACAATACTGTGTTCATTACACAGTTTGGCTTAAATTGTCAAATCAATCATTTCTATGACTCTGAGCATATTCCGCACAGCCACTAATCCCCATCCTTAACTCCAGTGGGGTTCATACAACGACTCCTCATCCTGCCCTACCACCCCTACCCCTAGCTCAGAGTTACCACCCCTACCCCCCCTACCCCTAGCTCAGAGTTACCACCCCTACCCCTAGCTCAGAGATACCACCCCTACCACCCCTACCCCTAGCTCAGAGTTACCACCCCTACCCCCCCTACCACTAGCTCAGAGTTACCACCCCTACCCCCCCTACCCCTAGCTCAGAGTTACCACCCCTAACCCTAGCTCAGAGTTCTCTCTATTCCTCTGGTGGCCATGAAAGGGATGATTAAACAGTCATGATTTGACAGATGAGGAAGTGGAAGGATATAACCTAGGATCCACCTGGAAGTGGTCTTTACTGTAACTAACCTCACACAGTTACATAACTCTGACTAGGGCCGGCCTATACACCAATTTCAAGTAGCCTAAGATGAGCTAACCACAATCAAACAGCAGTGGGAGGTGTAAATGACCTGCGAAAGGACTGTGTAAAAGTAAGTAAAAGAACTGTGTCTGGCTTCCGGTAATGGCGGCGTGCTGAGAAGACTGGTTTTCTCACCTCCACTAAAATCGTCAAACAAATTCTGTTACAAACCTAGCTAAAGTCAACGAAAATCAGCCATACCACTCGTAAAAGATGTCGTCTACACAAGGGAAACCGAGTACCCGAAAGAACCCACAAGTACAATCTAAAATTATGGACTTCAGCTCTCCTAAAAACAAGGACGATGCTAAAGCTAACTCGAGCAGCGCGGGGATCACAGAAACTGCCGAGGAAGAAGGGGGAAAATATGACAGGATTCTGGAAGCTATCAGAGAATTGAGGTCCGAGTCTGCAAACCGACATGAAGAAATGTTGGTCGCAATTGATGGACTGAGCAAAGATATGGGAGAATGTACGGAACGAATTACACATGCAGAGGTCCGTATTTCCAACATGGAGGATGAGGTGAATGTCCTCCAGGCTAAGGTCCACTCTCTGGAGGGAAAGAAACAAGAGCTAGAAGACAAGGTGACAGACCTAGAATCAAGAGCCAGGCGGTCTAATCTGAGACTCGTTGGCCTGCGGGAGGGAGAGGAGGGAGACGACGCCTGCACCTTTCTCGAGAGTTGGATACCGGAGACACTGGGGCTCGCAGCACTAAGATCCAAACTCACACTGGAGAGAGCTCATCGCATTGGTCAGAGACGGGAGCCCAACGCGCCTCCGAGAACGATGATCATGAAATTCCTGAACGACAGAGATAAGGTGACTGTATTAAGAGCAGCCAGAGCCCAAAAACAAATCCTACACAAGGACAAACCAGTACGTTTCTACCCCGACCTAGCGACAGGAGAACACAAGAAGCAGAAGGAATTCGACTCGGCCAGACAGAAATTACGTAGCATGGGGATAAAACATGGCATGTTGATCCCGGCTAGATTGCTGGTGACACACAAGGACAAAACACAAACTTTTGGCACACCGACAGAAGTGGAAAGTTTCATCAAACGAATCCAAGAAGAGAACGGTAGTGGATGAGTATATGAGACACTACTGCTGGCTTTGATAACGAGCAACGTCATGTTAGACCTCTAACACTGGTTTATATTGTTCTTTTTTCTTATATGTTTATTTGCAAACCAGTTAAACTGTGTGTGTCTAGGTGATTTAACATACTATTATGTTTTCGGAGAAAATATTGGGGTCATTCAGTTGAGAGTAGCTCAGAAATTAGCACGTTAAGACTCAATGTCCCAAAATGCACTACTCGAACACAGTTCACCGTCAACAATGATTCAATGCTACGCTAGACCCATGATACGGGTTTACAATGTTATTTCACAGTTATTCGTTTTTTCAAGTTACATGAAACAAGTTGAACTGTGTCTATTTAAGCGATTAATATGCCAATGTGTTTCCCTTGAGGATATTAGAGTAGATCGGTAGGTCAGAAAGTAACAAAAAAAGTACACTAAAACTCATAATCCCACAATGCACTATTCGAGCAGCACTGTTTCCTGAACAACGGAGATAGAATGGAGAGAAAACAGCCCCGAACGAACCTCAGATCAGATTGGCAACATATCGTTATTGAAGTGGTGAATCTAAATGATAAAATACATAATACATAATGTCAATTATATAATACATTATATGCCAATGTATTCTTCTACTTTTTATTTTGGTTACTAAATTCAACCAGGGGGCCAGGAAACTTTCACAATAGGGCATGTTAAGCACTGTGTATGTGTGTGTGTGTGTGTGTGTGTGTGTGTGTGTGTGTGTGTGTGTGTGTGTGTGTGTGTGTGTGTGTGTATGTACGGTATGTATGTGTATGTACTATAACAGCAACACCCCATAACATGCCGCTCAAACTCAGTTTGGGCTCAGTTATTTTCAGGGTGTCAACTGCTGATCCACATTCTTTAGTTATTATAATATACAATTCACAATGGGCTTCTATACTTAACATTTAGTGGTGGTTGACCAATATACCAACTTTGTTAATTAGGTTTTTATTTCACATTTAGTGGAGGGAGAAGGTTACTCTTTATAAGGAGATTAATCAGTTCAGCCTCACTACTCCTCACTCGGTGTGGAGTAGTTTTCAGCGTTATGGGAGTGAACAGGTGGGTGGGGGGAATGCTCAGTTCTGGAGCATTGGGGGGGTCTTTAGTTTGTTGAGAGACCCAGTTTGTTTGTTTGTTTTTCTTCGTTTTTCTCTTTTGACCTCTTTTTTTTTCTTCTTTACATTATTGCACAATGATACAAGGAATTTACAAATGTATTGCTATCTATGACTGGTAAATTAGACATCAAGTTCACATCCTGGAACTGCAGAGGGCTACAAAAAATAAAAAAGGTAAAGCAGGTGATGGGGAGATTAAAAAGTATTAATTCCCAAATAATTTTTCTTCAAGAAACACATCTTTCAAAAGACAAAGACATTGGGATTAGGAGGAGGTGGCAGGGTAAGGTATTCTCAGCGCCCTTTAACACTCAAGCAAGAGGGGTCATGACTCTTGTACATAAATCTATTCCTCTTAATGTCACAAAGATAATTGCTGATACGGCAGGTAGATACCTAATAATTCAAGGCATGCTTCTGACAGAACTTCTCAACCTGGTCAACATTTATGCGCCAAATAATGATGACCCTGAATTTTTCAGTAATTTGTTTTTCACTCTATCAACCCTCAAAGGTCAATATATAATAGCAGGAGATTTCAACTGTACACTAGATCCCTCTAAAGATAGGTTAACACATATTGATAAGTCCCATAATAAAAGCAGAGGAATTATACATCAGTTTATCAAGACATTAAATCTTAGAGATATATGGAGAGACAGAAACCCTGAGGTATTATTCTATTCGTGTTTTTCCAGTACACATAAAACATACTCCCGAATTGATTATTTCTTAATTTCTGCAGGCCTGGTGTCTAGAATCAAGGAATGTAATTATGACAGTATTCTGATATCAGATCATGCCCCAAATAATTTGTGTTATGTAGACCCAGGCTTGAAAAAGGATCCACCAAAATGGAGATTGCAGCAAAGTTGGCTACGGGACCCAGATCTAATCTCTTTCCTTGAGGTACAAATTGATGTATTTTTCATAATCAACACAGATGAGACTTCTGCAAGCACCAGATGGGAAGCTTTTAAAGCTTACATTAGGGGCCAGATTATTAGTTTTACAAGTTCTAAATCTAAAAGAGCTAAACAAAAATTTACATTGTTAGAGTCAAAAATCAAAGTTTTGGAGAGAAATTATTATCAAAATCCCGATCCAAAAACTCACCAGGAATTGTTATTGTTGAGAACACAGTATAATGAAATGTCAACTGCAAAAGCTACAGATAATCTCTTAAAACTTAAACAAACTATATTTGACCAAGGGGAAAAATCAGGAAAAATCTTGGCATGGCGCTTAAAACAACTTCAAACCGAAAGAGCTATTACCAACCTCAAGACTCATAATGATGACTCTATTATAGATCCTATTAAAATTAATGAGGCATTTAGAGAATATTATGGAAAACTATATAGTTCCGAAAGAGCTCCAGAATTACCAGACCAAAAGCTATTCCTAAATAATATTGATATCCCTAGTATATCAGAGGAAGAAAGGATGGAACTGGGTGACGACTTATCCTTAGAAGACATCACTATGGCAATAAAGAGCATGAAATCTGGGAAGGTGGCAGGACCAGACGGCCTACCCATCGATTTGTATAAGAAATTTGAATCTAAATTAAGGAAACCTCTTCTTGAGATGTTTAATGAATCATTTCGGGAAGGGATCCTCCCTCCCTCCTTGAGAGGGGCTTTGATTACTCTCCTTCCTAAACCTGGAAAATCAAATGATAAATGCGAAAACATGAGGCCAATCAGCCTCCTCAACTCAGATTTAAAAGTACTCTGCAAAATTCTAGCAAAAAGATTAGAGATTATTCTACCAGATATCATAAAGGGAGACCAAAATGGGTTCATTGTGGGTCGTCAGGGATTTCATAACGTAAGAAGGGTTTTAAATATCTTACATTCCCAAAGAGAGTTACCAGATACAGCTTTTCTGTCATTGGATGCTGAGAAAGCATTTGACAGGGTGGAATGGGCATACCTGTTTGAGCTTCTCGAACGATTTGGGCTGGGAGAAAACTTTTGTAAATGGGTGAAATTATTATATAAAGAACCATATGCAGAAATAATTACTAACAACAATATATCTATGCCAATTAAAATCAACAGGGGATGCAGACAGGGGTGTCCATTGAGCCCTCTCATATTTACGATGGCAATTGAGCCCTTAGCAATTGCAATACGAAATCACACATCAATATCAGGCATACCTATAGGTCAACTTGAACATCGCATAGCTCTCTATGCGGATGACGTAATCCTGTTCCTTAAAAATCTGGGAGAATCGATCCCGGCTCTTATGGACCTCATTAAAAGATTCGGCAATATTTCTGGGTACAAAGTTAATAGCCATAAATCTGCCATATTACTGCTTAATTCGAATGAGAGAGAGAACCCACCCAATTATATTGGTCACTTTAAGTCAGTTGACAGCTTTACATATTTAGGAATACAAATTACTCACAGGTTAGAAGAAGTGGTACAGACTAATTATAGCCCTGTTGTAAATTCTATTTGCGAATCAATTGATAGATGGTCATCTCTTCCTATTTCCCAGATAGGCAGAATTAATATATTGAAAATGAACACTCTCCCAAAGCTATTATATCTCTTTCAAAACATCCCCTTGCCGCCTCCCCCAAACTTATTTCCTAGACTAAGGACATTATTCACGAACTTTATATGGAAAAATAGACGCCCCAGACTTCGCCTGTCTCTTCTGTATTTACCTTATGACAGAGGTGGCCTACAATGCCCGAACATGTTGTGGTATTACTGGGCAACTCAAATCAGAACTATGAGGTTTTACTACTCGACAGAAGGACTACTTTCACCAGCATGGAAAGACATTGAGTGTAACTCTATAGGGCTCCAACTGCCGACATATATATACTCTGATAATCCGAAAAACCTTAAAAGGAAAACATCGAACCCTATATTGAGAAACATGATTTCTGTATGGTACGAGGTACAAAAATACTTGTCGGAAACACCTGTTCTCTCTCGCTATAGTCCCATTTGGGGCAATAATTACTTTGTGCCAGGTAGGGCAGACGGGGGCTTTAAATTATGGGCTGACAAAGGAATAACACAAATTAATGACATATTCGACTCAAAGGATGAGCATATGGAATCATTTGAAATTCTAGTAAACAAACATTCTATCCCTCGCAAGCATTTCTTTAAGTACTTACAGCTCAGGAACTTTATTTATTCTAATCAAAATCACTCCCTGGCCATACCCGCTCTATCCTCATTGGAGAAAGTTTTAATTAAAAATCCTTTCGGAAAGGGAATTATTTCGGATGTATATGATTTGTTGATTGCTAGATCACTAGAATCTTCAGAACCCAAATTGAAAGCATGGAGGAGTGACCTTCAAGAGGATATATCAGTGGAAAAATGGAACAAGGCATGCAAAAGAGCTCAAACCCAGACCGCTAACACTCGTTTAAAGCTTCTACAGTACAATTGGATAATGAGAGTATATATAACACCAGAAAAACTCAATAAATTTAACCCCAACATTCCAGACTTATGTAACAGGTGTAGAGAGGACAAGGGTACATTCTTTCATTGTATATGGGAATGTCCAAGAATTCAAGAATTCTGGGAAGAACTTGGAATAATAATACAGGACATTCTGTCAATTAAAATTACTGTTGAGCCTAAGCTGTTTATTCTTGGCATTTATCCAGAGGGACACAGGATGAAATGCAGTGAACAGATCTTTATGGATATGTGTATTTTACAGGCCAAAAGATCAATAGCACTAACGTGGAAAAGCACAGGTAAACCAAGTATTGTGCAATGGTTTAGGGAGATGTCTCGGTGTCTACCATTAGAGAAAATTTCATACACACTCAAAGACAGGCAGGAAAGATTCCAAAGTATTTGGGGCCCATTCATAAAATATCTGGAGGACAAGGACTTATCACACTGGATGGACGAACCTGGGCGTGAACAAATGTAAACTCTGCAATAAACCATTTGAACAGGTGTGTGAATTGACCAGGAGTAGAGTAGGAGTTGGATATAATTAATGTATCTGTTGCAATGTACCCTTTTCTTTATTATATATATAATTATATTTTAATTTTAATTTTTTTTACAGTTTCATGTTTTTATTATTACCTTTATTTTATTTTTTCTCTCCCTTTTATTTTGTATGTGTATATATGAGCTCAGTTATATGATTGCCTCTCCATCAATGTACGTACTATATATAGGCCTACATGTGTATGGCAATTCTGGTGAGTTATCTGCTTGTATGTACAGTATATACATATATCATTATTACTAATTATTTATTTTCAAGATTTGTTTTATCTTTTTCAAAAAACTCAATAAATATATTGTTGAAAAAAAAAAGAACTGTGTCTCCTAGCAACATACCGTATGGTGTGAGCACATACAAATATGTGCTAACTCATTAATAAGTACATGGGAAATCTCCAAAATAATATTACAGACGGCTTTCCCTGCCAATGACGAATTAACTAGTAAACAGGTGCTCTAAGCTCCAAAACATCAGAGCCATTAACAAAATACAGGCTCACAAATGAAGATACAACCTCAATTTACTGTTTCTGTTTCTCCAGTGTCTACATAAATACATTTTAAAAAGTGTAGATTTAGAAGAAGGTGATAGAAGGAAAAGTCTTCTTCTATCACAGAGACTGCCAATGGCCCCGGGCCTGAGCTGGATTACTCTTCCTGCTACGACTGGTGGATTGATGATTCACTTGCTTAGTCAAATGTATTGATTGTAAGTCGCTTTGGAATAAGGTGTCTGCTAAATGCCAAAAATGTAAAAATGAAAATGTCAATGAAAGCCTAAACCAATACAACAATAGCAACAACAACAACAACCACCACCACCTTCAGTCGACTCCTCAAGAGGATAAGCTGTCCACTGGGGACGGCTAGGCTAAGCTAAGCTAAGCGAGGCTAACGGACAGTAACGTGCTCTTTCTGCTTGAGCGTGAGAGGCTTTGTGAGTGCTAATTCAAACAGAACCTCTGTTCACCTGGTGGAGCTGGTCTGCAGCATTGTGACCAGGGACATAACGAGGCCAGCTAGAGGAGAGGAGACCAGTGCTGCTACAGGTGGCCTGGAGGGCCCAAACTTTGATGGTAGCTCGAGTCCCTCACCTCAGATGAGTCAACTATGCGCAGCTAGACCAGGCGCGAGTCTCAGTCTCAGTCTCAGTCTCAGTCTCAGTCTCAGTCTCAGTCTCTCTCTCTCTCTCTCTCTCTCTCTCTCTCTCTCTCTCTCTCTCTCTCTCTCTCTCTCTCTCTCTCTCTCTCTCTCTCTCTCTCTCTCTCTCTCTCTCTCTCTCTCTCTCTCTCTCTCTCTCTCTCTCTCTCTCTCTCTCTCTCTCTCTCTCTCTCTCTCTCTTCTCTCTCTCTCTCTCTCTTGATTCTCCTCTCTCTCTCTCTCTCTCTCTCTCTCTGATGATTATATCATGATTAAAGCACTTTGAGCTGCAACGTTTGCAGGAAAAGTGCTACACAAATAAAAGTGATTATATTATTATTAGTAGTATTATTATTAGCGGCTGTATCAAAGAGAGGACCACGTCAAATGATTAGACAAACGAGTTGGGTTTTCCACGTGGGTTGCTATGTGACAAAACACTTGAAATACGTCGGGTGATGAACCGTGAAATCCACAAACGTACGCGGTCGCTTGACACAGGACAGACCGAAGGGAAAGGAAGGAAAGGAATGAAAGGAAGACAGACAGGAGAGTGTCGGCTTTTTTCTGGAAGCGGGAGGGGAACAAAATCTGATGAGACCGTTCTGCCGTACGCCTGCCAGAGAGAGATAAGGACCCCCCCTCTCACACACACACACACACCGTGTGCATACACCACCATCACCCCCCCCCCCCCCCCCCGTAACCATGGCACCCTGCTCTATACATTCTAATTAGCTGCTATCCCCCCGGACACTGGGGAGCAGCGCTACTCCTCAGTATGTATTAGGGGTAACCAACGGTAACCGAGGTGTCTCCTCTCCTCCAAAGAAGAGGCATACTGCATCCACACACACATGTACTCACTTGTATGCAAATGCAAGCACACACACACACACACACACACACGTGCATACATACACACACACACGTGATTATACACTCGCACACACACACACACACACACAAATGAACACAGACGCGCACACACACTCTCACACTCTCACTCACTCACGCACTCACACACTCACATACACACACACACACACACACACACACGTGCATATACACACACACACACACGTGCATATACACACACACATACACACACCGCAACCCAGCACGTGATACATGTACCTTTCCCAATGTCCTCCCTCCCTCTAGCCTGAAGCAGGTACAGAGCAGGGTGAAGTGTTCTAGCGCTGCTCCATGCCAACACACACCCACGTACACGACTACAGCAGCCCAGCACACTGCAGCTGGAGCAGAGGGGTCTGGTGTGTGGGCATCTGTGGCTGGAGCACAGGGCTCTGGTGTGTGTGGGCATCTGTGGTTGGAGAGGGACTGTCGGTGCTCAGGGGGAGGGAGAGGGCATGATGCAATCACGCAGCGCAACAAACACATTAACACAATCTCAATCACATTAAGGCCATCTTTCTAACGGCAGCCTGCCTGTCACCTCCCAGGGTGCACCTGGACATCACAGGGCTGGCCAGGTCGCCCGTACTCGAATCGCAACAGAGTTTAGACCGAAACCACGGCCATTTCTGTATATGATGTACACGATGCGTGAGGGAGGCGAGAGGGAGATGTTGATGCTGGATCACAGTTAGGGTTAGGGTTAGGAAAATGTATGTTAGCTATGGTTAGGGTTAGGAAAATGTATGCTAGCTATGGTTAGGGTTAGGAAAATGTATGCTAGCTAGGGTTAGGGTTAGGGTTAGGGTTGCGGTGTCCATAGGAACGCAGCGGGCGACGCACACGTCATGCGGAACTGGTCGTGGTTTCGTCTAAACTCCGTTGCGATTCAGGTAGATTCTAAGACAGAGGAACACACTGGCTCCTACTGCACCTGGACTACACACACGTTCCCATCACTTCAAACCAGGAGAGGTTGTGAATTGTGAAAGGTAGAGAGACGTGTTCTTGAGGACAGCGGTAGAAGCAGAAAGCCTCCCTCCAGGGGGCTCGTTCAGAGGATTGTAATAAACCCAGAGGTGTCCGAAACGCCTGAGACAGCTGACTGTAGGGGAGAGGGTGAGCCCTCCGACACACGGAGCCCATTCTGTCCCTTCTCTTTTTAAGCCCTGAGCTGAGGCTAGGGATATGTGCGTGCGCGTGTGCGTGCGTGTGTGTGATGTAATGCCCTTACAAAAAAAAAAGTCCCCCCAGCCAGTTATATAGTAATATAATAAAGCAGACAGTAATATTGTACCAGCCGTTTGCTGCCCTTACCCTGGAAACTACCTTGCTTTTGATGGTACAGTAGCTCATGAGATGACCTTTTAGAGTACAGAGGCAAAATCTCTCTCTCTCTCTCTCTCTCTCTCTCTCTCTCTCTCTCTCTCTCTCTCTGTCTGTCTCTGTGTTATCAGTAAAGAGGAGGGGATAATAATTCCAATAAATAGTGGAACACTGCCTGGGGGGGGGGGGGCCTAGAGATACCATAGGACCCCAGCTGAGAGAGTACCGTATAGAGAGTACCTACTGAGGGGGAAGGGAAGGCCACCCCATACCGCTCCATAAATCTTTGATGACACACAGCTTCCGAAAAAACACACAAATTAGCTCGTCGATGGGTGGCTCCGTTTGACGGCTTTACACCCGGGATCAGACCGACCGAGCTTGTCCGGTGGTGATAGATGGATAGTTTGCTTTGCCCTAGCAGCGGCGGCGTGTGTCAAGTGGCTACTGAATGGCCTTTACGGGGGCAGCTCTGTGTCCCTGCTCTTTTCAGCGTTGCGTTTGTTCACCTGTGCAGAGCTGGTCCACGGCACCCGTTCAGACCTCGAGTGCATCAGGCCTCTCAACTCCTAATGGAGGTCTCTCCTCCCCCCCTCTCCTCCCCCCCCTCAGCTCTCTTCTGCTCGGCTGCCCTGAATGCTTAATCGTGCCCTGCCTTCCGGGAGCCATGTCAACAAGGCAGCCAGCCCATTGGGTGTGTGAGGGGTGGGGGGGGCTGCTGTGTGATAATAGGCTGTCTGTGAGGGGCAGGGCAAGGAGGGGGGTGTGGGGGGGGGGCAGTGGTTGGTTACTAGCTCCTGAAGAGGACCACTGTCCATAGTAACACACATCCACACAGTACAGCCAACCAGCCAGCCCAGCACCCCCCCAAGACCCCGCCCAAGACCCACCCAGGACACACACACACACCCCCCCCCCCCCCCCCGAGAGGCACACACAGCACAAACACTCTCAGACACACGACACACACGCTACACGTCAAACTACAACAAAGGCTTCTTGGATGGCAAAGGGGAGCGTCGGTGTTAACATCCTCCTCTCACACGTCGAGTTGAATTGAACTTGCAGCAGTCACATGATGGCTACATGGAGGGTATGGCTACATGGAGGGTATGGCTACATGGAGGGTATGGCTAAATGGAATAGCCTACTGTAGTTTTTTCTAGTGGGTATACTGTGATTTGTCCCTCCCAGCCTCATATCGTTCATTTCGGAACAGCATAAAAATAAATCTGCGCTCCCTGTCGAACGTTATATATCTAACATGACATGTTATAAGGCTGATCTGTGCATGGTAGTGCTGCATTTTGACATATTTCATGTCGCATTTCCCCCAGTTGATGGTATATGACGCTATAGTCAGTCCCAATGGTCCAAAAGTCAAGTGCTTCGTAACACAGACGGGGTGAATTTTATGAATGAAAGTGTCAAAGTTCTGTCACAAAACGCTGTTACGTATCCTCGCACATTTCAAAGTGGGTATACGGAAATCCTTGGCCTTTCCTAGTGGGTATACGGCGTAGTCCTGCGTATCACCTAGACTACACCACTGGGACTATGATGAACCCACTGAGGCGGCTCCGACAGCACTGTCCTCCACAGTTGGATAGGCCTGCTGCTACATGCTACGTGCTACATGCTACATGCTGCCAGGTTGATATAGTGCAATGAAGTATATCCTGGGCAAATACTAGAAGTCCAAACTAGAGAGCTAGGGCTAGTTTACATCTTAGGTTCATGGCAATTTCACTTTGATGCTCACCTGTGAAATCCCCACTCCTCGTGTCAAAGTGTTTATTCCCGCCATTTTGCTCTGTTGAGTCACAACACGATGCTCAGCTGGGTTAGAAGAACCACAATCTATTATTAATGGTGGTTTTAAACAAAACACTGTTGGCACAGGAACAACAACAAAGAAACAGGCAAACAGACAACTCAGTACCTGACAGCCAGTCTTTGGAATGCAACTAAATCACTACCTTTTTCAAGGGATCTGTTTGGTAACATGGTAAATGGTAAATGGACTGCACTTATATAGCGCCTTTTTTGCTGCTCCAAAGCTGCTCCAAAGCGCTTTACCCATTCACACACACATTAACACACCAATGGCGGCAAGCTGCCATGCAAGGCGCCGGCCCGCTCACTGGGAGCAATTTTGGGGTTCAGTGTCTTGCCCAAAGACACTTCGACATGTGGCCAGCCGGGGCTCGAACCGCCAATCTGCCAACGTTGTGATCATTAGACGGAGACTCTACCTCCTGCGCCACAGCCGCCCCATGAAACATGAAACATCACCTGGCCAATGGCAAATGGTAAATGCACTGCACTTATATAGCACCTTTTTCGAAAGCGCTTCACAATTGCCTCGTATTCGACCATTCACACACACACTCACACCAATGGCGACAAGCTACCATGCAAGGCGCCGGCCCGCTCATTGGGAGCAATTTGGGGTTCATTGTCTTGCCCTCGACACGTGGCCAGCCGGAGATCGAACCGCCGAACCGCGATCATTAGATGCCGGCTCTACCTCCTGAGCCACAGGCAGGCAGGCGCCCAGGCAGCCCCAGACACTGCCTCCATCAATGTGTCCAGAATGTTCCACCCCACTGTACAGTGTACATGGCAAAAAGTCAGCTCTCAAAAACAAGAAAAAAAACAAGAAAATGGGGGAAATATTACTTGCAAACGTATCTGCCAACAGAAGAGGCAAATTTCACTTGCCAAGGTTTTTGAGTAAAATATCTAGTAAAAAGTAAATATATCTTAAAACTAGTGATCTGTGACAAAACACAAGCATATATTCCATTGATTTAAGATAACTCATCTTACTTAGATGTACTTTTTGCAGTGTGTGTGTGTGTGTGTGTGTGTGTGTGTGTGTGTGTGTGTGTGTGTGTGTGTGTGTGTGTGTGTGTGTGTGTGTGTGTATGTGTGTGCGTGTGTGTGGCAGTCATCTCTCCTGAGTTCAGTCAGTCAGTGTTTGGCTGTTAGGGTCCAATGCAGCAGAACACTATTGACTCCCTCTGGGCAGGTACGCTACAACACACCCGCTGGTCACTTACCCACAGAGACAACACAGCATCTCTCTGTGTCCCTCCCCCCTCTCCCTCTCTCTCTCTCTCTCTGTCCCCCCCCCCTCTCTCTCTCTGTGTCCCCCCCCCCCCTCTCTCTCTCTCTTCTCTCTCTCTGTCCCCCCCTCTCTCTCTCTCTGTGTCCCTCCCCCCCTCTCTCTCTCTCTGTGTCCCTCCCCCCCCCCTCTCTCTCTCTCTCTCTGTGTCCCTCCCCCCCTCTCTCTCTCTCTGTGTCCCTCCCCCCCCTCTCTCTCTCTGTGTCCCTCCCCCCTCTCTCTCTCTCTCTTTCTCTCTCTCTCTGTCCCCCCTCTCTCTCTCTCTGTGTCCCCCCCTCTCTCTCTCTCTCTGTCCCCCCCCCCTCTCTCTCTCTGTGTCCCTCCCCCCCCCCCTCTCTCTCTCTGTGTCCCTCCCCCCCCCCCTCTCTCTCTCTCTGAATAGCCCAGGTCCTGTTCTCTTCCGTTCTCC
>NC_137693.1:14928329-14933329 GCF_963989245.1 Nansenia antarctica | reverse complement strand
GGCTGTGCACCAGTTTCAGAAGCGAGCACTCAGAAGCTCTAAGCAGATAGATGAGCTGTAACTCTACACCAGGGGTCGGCAATAGGCGGCCCGTGGGCCATTGCTGGCCCGTCACCAATAATATTTGGCCCAGCAGATTATTTTGAGAATCCATATTTTTATTTTTTTAAATGTTTTTACAATATCGGACCGACAGTCCAACACCGCGCCTATAATGTCCGAATAGAGAATCTACCTCCACCTGAATAATGCGTATTGTACTTGTATCCATGTTGAGAGTGAATGACACAGGGACAGACAATCAGGCAGCGGGGTGCACCGAAGCGCACTGACGCTGAACCCCTCATAGTGAATCATAAGTAGATGGACAAGGCGTGGTGCTGAAATAGCCAACATGCGGTGTGTGGTTTGAAAAAAATAACATCAGCTCATTAAATCATTCAAACGTAATGTTTACGTATGTGACTGCAACACACATATGAACAGTAACAAAGCAAATTCTGTTTAATTTTCTGAAAAACATTGACAACAAAATCGGCGCAAAGTGGTGGTAGGCCTATGCTCCTGAAACGACAGAGCAAACGCGCTATTAGGGATAATAAGTACAATGAGCCATTCATTCAAAATATACAAAATACAATTAGGTTATTAAATACAATAACGACAGGCTTGGTACTCACTTAATGTGAAAAGTGGCATCTCCCATCGGTCACTATTTGCTTGATATCTGGTGATATTGACGTCACTTTAATCCGCAGGCAGTTTATTTTTATTTTTATGCATCAATCGATTCCTCTCGTGCGTCTTTATCACATTCATTGACGAAAAGGACGACTTGTATAGAAAGGGAACATCGTGAGCACGGAAGATGTGAGTCTCACAACGGCTCTGCATTGATGAAACCAGGTAGGATGAACGTATAGTTCGCTGTCCATTCCTCTTTAAATGCCCTGTTTCCACCGTCAACTTTCCTCTTTAGACCTTTGGAGAGTAACATGATGTTTCTCTTGCTAGCAGGTTAACTGTTTAGCTAACTTCACCCGGCACGCAAACAACCAATCCAATAATAAATAATGTGACCTTGTCTGGGAGGAGGGGGGAATAATTCAGAATAAACCGATGTTAAATAATTATTAGAATAAGTTAGGCTGCGATACATCGTCAGTCCACATATTTATTATTCAAAACTATGGAAAAGGGTGAAACTACGTTTCAACGTTGTTGAGAATCACAACACAAACTTGCTAGTCAAGCCTAATACTGCAACGTAATGGATTGGACTGCTACCTAGTTAACTAGAACACTACTTTACATTGTTAGCAGGCTCACAAAACAAGCTGTGTTAGTTGACTAGCGATGTGTACATTTTTCGAAAGAAAAGTCAAAGCATTAGAACGTGTCACATTTTTTAACAATCAATTACTTAAATTAGCCTTTGATTATGTTCTGGCCCGCCATCTAGTGGCTCAAAAAAAAATTGGCCCGAGGCCAAACCTAATTGCCGACCCCTGCTCTACACCATTGTGTTGTCCGGCAACACTTTCTTTATTTTCTTTAGAAAAAGTTAAAAGGTTCATATTTGATGTAGTGACATCACTTCCTGTTTACCGCAAATCTACTTCCGGTTTGGGAGTTCGTTCTTTGCCAGAGAGAGACCGAGACGTTACGTTTGTTCTCCATTCATCATTCAACATCCATGTTCAGATTTACACAAGGCAATGTTGTAAGTACGAAATATCAAGTGTTGGATTGTTAGCTTTATATATTAGTCATCATTTGTTGGGAATATTATGTTTTTAGTTATTATTTTGTAACTAGATTGTTAGGCCAAAAAACGGACTTTCTAGCTAACTACTGTTTGTTTACATCCTGTTGAAACATGTTTTGTGCTGTTTGTCTTTTTTTACCAGTTCAATAAAGCCACTCTACGCCTCTTTCTTTGATTAACTTTATTGACACGGTTTAGCTAGATGTTACCAGAGAACATCATAACCATCCTAGGATAGACGACTAGAGTCACAGCTACTGAACGTGGGAGTGTGTGTGGGGGGGGGTGCTCTGCTGACCTGATGTGTTAGTGATTGGCCCTAAATCTCTGTGTTTGGTAAAAAAACACATTTTCTTACACTGCATAGCCTTGGATGCTCAAAGTCTCACTCACCTCCTACATAAACCGACGTGCATAACAAGCACATCTCCACACAGCAAAGAAACAGAACGGGGTGGCTGTAGAGAATCACAAGCTCACACACAGCGGACACAGCGTGAGCAGTCGTCTAGGAGGTTAACACGCTCAGATCCAACACGATCATGACGACGACACCGACCGTGACGGTAAAGAGGGAGTTACTGTCGGAGTCGTAATAATGAGGGAAAACAAACCACATGCTGTGGGAGAGCGTCACAATGGCCCCGGCTGTCTGCCCAGAGGACCCCAGACACACACACGCAGCTGCACACAACCATCACCGCCACACAGTCCGCCCCTGTGCTTCTCAACATGTGCAGAGCTTATCCCTGGGCCTTCCCAAATCTGCCCAAAATCCCCCCAAGTCAGCCGACCCTGCGATGACTGGGATTAGGGAAGAGTATGAGTGTGTGTATGTCTGTCCTATGTTGCCATACTAAAGGCTATTGTCTGCCTCTTACATAATCTCTCTCCTTTTGATCGTTTGTGCTTTAATGTCACATGACTTGAAGGAGGTTTGGGGAATGAGGCCATTTCTCTGAATGACTATAGACTGTAGTTTGGTTAAGCATGGGGCTGAAGTGAAAACGCCAGTGCAGAGACACTGAGACAGAGAATTGCATCAGATTGGATTGTCAAAGTAGAATCTATCGTGCCCCGCGGTGGTGTAGCGGTCTACGCACTGGCCACTAGTGCATGCTGCCCACCGGGGCCGGGGTTCGTATCCCGGCTCGCCAGATCCAGATATGGCCGAGGCACACGGGAAGCGGCATATTGGCCGGCCGCTTCCGAGGGCGGTATAGGAGTATTTCTGGACTAGGATCCGTCGCGCAACACCGCCCCCTGGGCGCCGGAATAACGGTACTGGGCTCGAGGAGCCAGTCAGCCTAGTCTGCCTGGCGGCCTCTTCTGGGACTGCCGGCCACGGGGTCGTGCGGCGGATCCTATGCAATAGGCAGGGGATAATTGGATGCTAAATTGGGTTAAATTGGCTACCAAATTGGGTGAAAAAGGGGATAAAATCTGAAAAAACACATTTAAAAAAAAAAGTAGAATCTATCCAGGTGGGCAAAACAAAATGGCAAGATAATGTTATTGTGGGGGTGAATTGCACGTTTAAATTGTATCTTGATGTACTGTATAAAAAGGAAAATCTTCAATAAACAAATTGTTATTGAATTGTAAATACAATAATAATAATAATATTATTATTAAAGTTAAAAAAAGAAAAGAAAAGTAAAATAAGTAATAATAAGGTAATGGTAGTAACCAGTACCAGTACAGTGGATTCAAGAGTGCAAAATGCTGTGCAAAGTACAATAAGATGAAATGCAAATACAGTACTCAAGTAGTGAGGTAGTGTACAAGTAATCAAGTAGCTTGCAAGTAGTGTGTGTGTGTGTGTGTGTGTGTGTGTGTGTGTGTGTGTGTGTGTGTGCGTGTGTGTATGCACGCGTGTGTCAGAGACATTGAGACAATGACGGTGCTCTTGTTATACCAAAAGTAACTTCTCCTCTCCCCTCCCCCCTGTTGACTTACATACATGATCAGGCGTCAGGAGCAGCGGTTCTAATCTGACTAAGGGGTAGGCTGACAGTTTGCTGGGCAGATAATATTGCAGTAAAGGCAGCTAACCAATACTAAAAACCAACACAACGCAGAAGCAGAAGTGTGATTTGATGCAGCATTCCTCACCACCTGGCTTTCACTGACTGTCTGTCTACACAGAGTCAACTGTCACCTCTACACAGCCACACTGTCACCCTCTAACCAGCCATTCTCAACTGTCACCTCTAACCAGCCATTCTCAACCGTCACCTCTAACCAGCCATTCTCAACTGTCACTCTCTAACCAGCCATTCTCAACTGTCACTCTCTAACCAGCCATTCTTAACTGTCACTCTCTAACCAGCCATTCTTAACTGTCACCTCTAACCAGCCATTCTCAACTGTCACCTCTAACCAGCCATTCTTAACTGTCACCTCTAACCAGCCATTCTCAACTGTCACTCTCTAACCAGCCATTCTCAACCGGGGTGCCGTCCCCAAAAATATTCAGACTTTTCTGACATAATAAAATGGATAAAAAAATAAAATAAAAACGTATTGCATATCATTAGCCGCGTCATACGTCATCAACATTTGTCTCACATGCCCCTTTCCCCGTGTGACGACGTCAACAACGAGGTCAGCGTGTGACGGACATAGCCTACCGTTTGTTTTGTTTTTATTAACGCGGGATGCGTTACGTGAGAGTGTTGCACGAAGCACATGGAACTGGCATGGAAGGGTTTCTGAAAAGAGAAGCAGTAGAGGCCAGCAGCCAGACAAAGAGAAGACAGCTGCTGTGATGACAGATACTTGTGACGAGGGTGCAGAGTATTTTATTGGTTTGAAAAGTCTCCACAACCGGTAAGAGCACAGAAAGACCACGGAGCACTCATCCATCCCTGCCTCTCATCCATCCCTGTCTGCCTCTCATCCATCCCTGTCTGCCTCTCATCCATCCCTGTCTGTCTCTCATCCATCCCTGTCTGCCTCTCATCCATCCCTGTCTGTCTCTCATCCATCCCTGTCTGCCTCTCATCCATCCCTGTCTGCCTCTCATCCATCCCTGTCTGCCTCTCATCCATCCCTGTCTCCTCTCATCCATCCCTGTCTGCCTCTCATCCATCCCTGTCTCTCATCCATCCCTGTCTGTCTCTCATCCATCCCTGTCTGCCTCTCATCCATCCCTGCCTGCCTCTCATCCATCCCTGCCTCTCATCCATCCCTGCCTCTCATCCATCCCTGTCTCTCATCCATCCCTGCC
>NC_137693.1:14860829-14920829 GCF_963989245.1 Nansenia antarctica | reverse complement strand
CACAAAGACACACGGGAGGATCCCCCCCTCCTAGAGCCCTGGCTGGCCCAGAGCGCTGCTCTTTGTCTTCACCCACAAAGCACTGGGGTTAATGTGCCAGCTGGAACTGGCCAGCCAACACACACGCACACACACACACACACACACACACACACACACACACACAGAGACAGAGACAGAGACAGAGACACACACACAGACAGACAGAGACAGAGACAGAGACACACAGAGACAGACACACACACACACACACACACACACACACACACACAGAGAGACAGACAGAGACAGAGACAGAGACACACAGACACACACACACACAGACAGACACACACACACACACACACACACACACACACACACACACACACACACACACACACACACAGGGTAAGCAATGGGGGAAAGACAAACCGAGACCTGACCACGGTCAAAGCATTATTTTCTTTTTATGAGACGGGTCAAAGCATGGTCATACTTTTGTTTGCATCCATCAAACACATTTCCAGTGTTTTATTTTACAGTTGTAATTTTACTGTCTTCAACCCTCCTCTGTCTTCAGTCTGGGACAACGGGACGGCTGTTTCTCACATTCTGTCACATCACAGCGAGAGGAGGACGACCCGTGTGGTGCCACTCTACCGTGTGTGTGTGTGTGTGTGTGTGTGTGTGTGTGTGTGTGTGTCTGTGTGTCTGTGTGTGTCTGTGTGTGTGTGTGTGTGTGTGTGTCTGTGTGTGTGTGTGTGTGTGTGTGTGTGTCGATCAGCCCAACTCTCCTGAAGGAGATCGGGAGGCAAGCCAACAACCCCCTTCTAAACCAGCCATCATACGGGCAGGGCCAAACAAAGAAGAACAACCACACACACACACACACACACAGAGAGACACACACACACACAAACACACACACACACAGAGACACATACACACAGAGACACATACACACACACCGCTGCGTTAAAATCAAATATTAATGGGCAGTCATGCTGTGTGGTAAAAAGGGCCATTACCCAGTCTCAACAGTGCTGTGACAGACAGACAGACAGACAGAAACACAGTTCATCTATGAACACACAGGCCCCGCAACCCCACAACTACCCAAGGGTGGAACATTCTAGCACTCTGCCTCGTCAAAGACCATGGGGGTCTGACGCTCTGGGACACATTATGGGAACTTAATGAGACGCTCACTGGTGAGTGAGATGGACAAACACAAAGTAGGACCCTATCAAATCTGTTTGATTTTTCCCTAAATTCTTTCTTTCCATTTTTTTCCTTTAGTTTTTACTCAAAATTGCACAGGCAATCATTAAAAGACGGAAACCATTAAAAGACAGTAGAGTAGCTGCTATAAATGAATCATACAAACATTCAAAGAAATTACATTTTCATAGCTTCTTTCTACCAAGTGTGATCTTCGTGTCATCCGGCTCACGTGACATCGTCAAACGAACGCACCAAGCTTTCCTTCTGTATGTGCACAAGCTGAGGCGGGAGGGAGAGTTCTGTCATGTGCTTTCCAGTTAATGTTGAACTATGTTTTGAAAAGCAGTTTTTAACCTACACAAGACTACCCTCTGCAACATTCGCTAACTGGCTACACACCGAATAGCATCAAGAACGTGTTCTCACATTGTGCAAATTCAATTGTTTTCTTATCATTTCGATGCCATTTTCATATGCCTGAATTCAGGGATTCCGTCCGCATTTTCTGCATCATGGACATTACAAGACCCTAACAAAGCTTATAGTTGGCTCCTCGCTAGAGAAGGGGTGTGTGGGGATAGAGAAGGGGGGTGTGTGGGGCTAGAGGAGGGGTGTGTGTGGGGATAGAGGAGGGGTGTGTGTGGGGCTAGAGGAGGGGTGTGTGGGGATAGAGAAGGGGGGTGTGGGGATAGAGAAGGGGGGTGTGTGGGGATAGAGGAGGGGTGTGTGTGGGGATAGAGGAGGGGGGTGTGGGGATAGAGGAGGGGGGTGTGTGGGGATAGAGGAGGGGTGTGTGTGGGGATAGAGAAGGGGGGTGTGGGGATAGAGGAGGGGTGTGTGTGGGGATAGAGGAGGGGTGTGTGGGGATAGAGGAGGGGTGTGTGGGGATAGAGGAGGGGGGTGTGGGGGGATAGAGAAGGGGGGGGTGTGGGGATAGAGGAGGGGTGTGTGTGGGGATAGAGGAGGGGTGTGTGGGGATAGAGGAGGGGTGTGTGTGGGGATAGAGGAGGGGTGTGTGGGGATAGAGGAGGGGGGTGTGGGGATAGAGGAGGGGTGTGTGGGGATAGAGGAGGGGTGTGTGGGGATAGAGGAGGGGTGTGTGTGGGGATAGAGAAGGGGGGTGTGTGGGGATAGAGGAGGGGTGTGTGGGGCTAGAGGAGGGGTGTGTGTGGGGCTAGAGGAGGGGTGTGTGGGGCTAGAGGAGGGGGGTGTGTGGGGATAGAGGAGGGGGGTGTGGGGCTAGAGGAGGGGTGTGTGGGGCTAGAGGAGGGGGGTGTGTGGGGATAGAGAAGGGGGGTGTGGGGCTAGAGGAGGGGTGTGTGTGGGGATAGAGGAGGGGGGTGTGTGGGGATAGAGAAGGGGGGTGTGTGGGGTTAGAGGAGGGGTGTGTGGGGATAGAGGAGGGGTGTGTGGGGATAGAGGAGGGGTGTGTGGGGTTAGAGGAGGGGTGTGTGGGGTTAGAGAAGGGGTGTGTGGGGATAGAGAAGGGGGGTGTGTGGGGTTAGAGAAGGGGGTGTGTGGGGTTAGAGAAGGGGTGTGTGGGGCTAGAGGAGGGGGTGTGTGGGGTTAGAGAAGGGGGTGTGTGGGGTTAGAGAAGGGGTGTGTGGGGCTAGAGGAGGGGTGTGTGGGGATAGAGGAGGGGTGTGTGGGGATAGAGGAGGGGTGTGTGTGGGGATAGAGGAGGGGTGTGTGGGGATAGAGAAGGGGGGTGTGTGGGGCTAGAGAAGGGGTGTGTGGGGATAGAGGAGGGGTGTGTGGGGATAGAGGAGGGGGGTGTGGGGCAAGAGGAGGGGTGTGTGGGGATAGAGGAGGGGTGTGTGTGGGGATAGAGGAGGGGGGTGTGTGGGGATAGAGGAGGGGTGTGTGTGGGGATAGAGAAGGGGTGTGTGGGGATAGAGAAGGGGGGTGTGTGGGGATAGAGGAGGGGTGTGTGGGGATAGAGAAGGGGGGTGTGTGGGGATAGAGAAGGGGTGTGTGGGGGGATAGAGGAGGGGTGTGTGTGGGGATAGAGGAGGGGTGTGTGGGGATAGAGGAGGGGTGTGTGTGGGGATAGAGGAGGGGTGTGTGTGGGGATAGAGAAGGGGTGTGTGGGGATAGAGAAGGGGGGTGTGTGGGGATAGAGGAGGGGTGTGTGGGGATAGAGAAGGGGGGTGTGTGGGGATAGAGAAGGGGTGTGTGGGGGGATAGAGGAGGGGTGTGTGTGGGGATAGAGGAGGGGTGTGTGGGGATAGAGGAGGGGTGTGTGTGGGGATAGAGGAGGGGGGTGTGTGGGGATAGAGGAGGGGTGTGTGTGGGGATAGAGAAGGGGTGTGTGGGGATAGAGAAGGGGGGTGTGTGGGGATAGAGGAGGGGTGTGTGGGGATAGAGAAGGGGGGTGTGTGGGGATAGAGAAGGGGTGTGTGGGGGGATAGAGGAGGGGTGTGTGTGGGGATAGAGGAGGGGTGTGTGGGGATAGAGGAGGGGTGTGTGTGGGGATAGAGAAGGGGTGTGTGGGGATAGAGAAGGGGGGTGTGTGGGGTTAGAGGAGGGGTGTGTGTGGGGATAGAGGAGGGGTGTGTGTGGGGATAGAGAAGGGGTGTGTGGGGATAGAGGAGGGGTGTGTGGGGATAGAGAAGGGGTGTGTGGGGTTAGAGGAGGGGTGTGTGTGGGGTTAGAGAAGGGGGGTGTGTGGGGATAGAGGAGGGGGGTGTGTGGGGATAGAGAAGGGGGGTGTGTGGGGATAGAGAAGGGGTGTGTGGGGTTAGAGAAGGGGGGTGTGGGGGGATAGAGAAGGGGTGTGTGTGGGGATAGAGAAGGGAGGTGTGGGGGGATAGAGAAGGGGTGTGTGTGGGGATAGAGGAGGGGTGTGTGGGGATAGAGGAGGGGGGTGTGGGGGGATAGAGAAGGGGGGTGTGTGGGGCTAGAGGAGGGGTGTGTGGGGATAGAGGAGGGGGGTGTGTGGGGCTAGAGGAGGGGTGTGTGGGGATAGAGAAGGGGGGTGTGTGGGGCTAGAGGAGGGGGTGTGTGGGGCTAGAGGAGGGGTGTGTGGGGATAGAGGAGGGGGGTGTGTGGGGATAGAGAAGGGGGGTGTGGGGATAGAGAAGGGGGGTGTGGGGATAGAGGAGGGGTGTGTGTAGGGTTAGACACACTGCCATCACAGTCACGTAGGGCTCTCTGTGTTCCCCGGCCATCACAGTCACGTAGGGCTCTCTGTGTTCCCCGGCCATCACAGTCACGTAGGGCTCTCTGTGTTCCCCTGCCATCACAGTCACGTAGGGCTCTCTGTGTTCCCCGGCCATCACAGTCACGTAGGGCTCTCTGTGTTCCCCTGCCATCACAGTCACGTAGGGCTCTCTGTGTTCCCCGGCCATCACAGTCACGTAGGGCTCTCTGTGTTCCCCTGCCATCACAGTCACGTAGGGCTCTCTGTGTTCCCCGGCCATCACAGTCACGTAGGGCTCTCTGTGTTCCCCGGCCATCACAGTCACGTAGGGCTCTCTGTGTTCCCCGGCCATCACAGTCACGTAGGGCTCTCTGTGTTCCCCTGCCATCACAGTCACGTAGGGCTCTCTGTGTTCCCCTGCCATCACAGTCACGTAGGGCTCTCTGTGTTCCCCGGCCATCACAGTCACGTAGGGCTCTCTGTGTTCCCCGGCCATCACAGTCACGTAGGGCTCTCTGTGTTCCCCGGCCATCACAGTCACGTAGGGCTCTCTGTGTTCCCCGGCCATCACAGTCACGTAGGGCTTCTCACTGGCCTCTCTCTCACCCTAGTTCCTCTTCTGCCAGGCCTGAGCCACACTCAGGACGGGGGGGGGGGGGGGGGGTGTATGTTGGCTAGGGTCACTAGCTGGGCTCACAGATACACCAGTGCTGCGGCTATCCAACACCAACAGACTGTTACAGCCCAGCTAACCACAAACCAACACCAAGAGGAGAGAGGAAAAACTTCTATATGAATTAAATAAATGACATAAGTCGTTATCCTACCTAACACAAGGGGGTGCAGGGAGAAATTTCACTAAGTATATTCAGTAAGTATTCCCTATATTTCATTAAGTATATTCAGTAAGTATTCCCTATATTTCATTATTGGCACAGCACCAGAATATCTGAAAGACCTTTTGCTAGCATATCAGCCCAATAGAGCTCTCAGGTCTTCTGACGCTGGTTATCTCTGTGTACCACATGTACAAAAGAAGAGATTTGGTGAGGCTGCATTCTCATTTTATACACCCATATTGTGGAATGCACTGCCAGTTTACATTAGGGATGCAACCTCAGCAAATATGTTCAAGTCAAGACTAAAAACCCATCTTTTTAATATTGCCTTTAAATGACTAAATAATTAAATTAAGATTATAAAAACCCATCCTTCTAATATTGCGTTTAAATTACAAAATATTTTAAATTAAGATGATATAATGATTAAAGCACATTGAGCTGCAACGTTTGCAGGAAAAGCGCTATACAAATAAAGTTATTATTATTACTATTATTATTATTAAGTATATTCAGTAAGTATTCCCTATATTTCATTAAGTCAATTCAGTAAGTACTTTCTATATTTCACTAAGTATATTCAGTAAGTATTCCCTATATTTCATTAAGTATATTCAGTAAGTATTCCCTATATTTCATTAAGTATATTCAGTAAGTACTCCCTATATTTACTCCCTATAAGTATACTCAGTAAGTCATAGGCAAACAGAGGGATCAGTGTAGACGTGTTGGGGTTAGGGTTATAGGGTTAGGGTTGTGTTAGGGTTAGGGTTGTGTTAGGGTTATAGGGTTATGGTTGTGTACAAAATGGGTAACAGTAGCAGAGTGAACCTAGTAGGACAACAAAGGAATGGCACGCAACCAGGAATGGTGAAGGCTCACAAAGAGAATGGTTAGCTGGCTGTGAGGGGAGGCAGGAAAGCACTCAACCTGGGGGCAACAGTTTAGGTAAGACCCCCCCCCCCCCCCATACCCCGCTCCCACTACTGCATTATTCAACACAGGAAATGTGGCCATGGCATTTACATTTCCTGCTGCCTGGCTGGTGAGGGGAGGAGGGGGGGTTGACCCGTGTGTGTGTGTGTGTGTGTGTGTGTGTAATTAGTAGGCCAGCCCACCAGCCAATCACCATGCTGCTCTCATCTCTGCTCTACTTTGCCTGGATACCCCCATGAACCCCCCCTACCCACTTTCCCCCCCCCCCATAGCTGTATGGTGTAACTGAGGACAGGGTGGTCAGGGCTGATCAGGTGGTGGTGGTGGTAGATAAATTAAAGGATAAGGTTGTTTCTAGACACTGATCACTGGTCAGTTTGGTGTTTTTCTCCCCGATGGTTGGGGTCAGGACTTGGAGGGGTGAGCGGATCCTAGACTGGTGCCCGGAGAGAGAGAGAGAGAGAGAGAGAGAGAGAGAGAGAGAGAGAGAGAGAGAGAGAGAGAGAGGCTGGGGTATTGGCTTGGCCTCCCACTGTGGGGGAGAGGAGAGCAGTAATGAGAGCTGACAGCACCAACCACACTTCTAGCTTCTCTCTCTCTCTCTCTCTCTCACTCTCTCTCTCTCTCGCTCTCTCTCTCTCATATTAACATCGCTGAATGGTTAAAACAGTTGTGATCACTCATACTCCTGGACCAGTAATGTTAATGTTATTCATGCAAGTACGCATGTTACTACACCTATGGTAACCTAACACCTTAATGATAAGAGAGTACTTGTTTGGGTTCAGAACAGCACCTGTGTGTGTGTCTGTGTGTGTGTGTGTGTGTGTGTGTGTGTGTGTGTGTGTGTGTGTGTGTGTCTGTGTGTGTGTGTGTGTGTGTGTTGTTTGAGGGTAAAAGCATGTGTTCAGGGAGCGCCCCCCACCCACCCACCTTGTTTGCCATATGTCCCCATACTGTCTCCTTTATCACCAGTATCAACATCATCATCATCATCATCATCATCATCATCATCATCCAGTTATGTGCAGCAGACCGGTCTAGCCTGCTCTACAGTGTGTGGATTCAATGACCAGACATCACTGTATCTGTCTGGACTAGACAACATGAGGCAGACAGACAGGTAGACAGACAGACAGACCTCTCATCTACTGGTAACCTGTGCTCTCCCCAGCACATGTCTGCTAACACACAGCACCACTCCACGCTTCAGAAGAATTAGAGGAAGCTCCACCTCTGTCAGTGTGCCTGTGAGAGTGTGTGTGTGTGTGTGAGAGAGAGAGAGAGAGAGAGAGAGAGAGAGGGGGGGGGAGGGAGGGAGGGAGGGAGGGAGGGAGGGGGTATGAGTGTGTATATGTGTGAGTGTGTATTCATCCCGTGCCAGCTGAAATCACTTTGATCTATTGAGGTCAAATGTACAATTCCGCTGAAACGCGCTGTGATTGGGCAGACAGTGGAGGAGGTGGCCTCTGACACACACACACACACCCACACACACACACACCCACACACACCCACACGTGACATTAATACTGTTGTTTGCTTATCATTAATGTTTGTTTTCATGTAAAAAATACCTGCCAAATATCGTCTCTCTGACGGTAAACTGAGAGACCGTTTAAAACACGGTGTCTTCTTCCTGTTCCAGGGCTCTTCACACTCACACTACCACACACATCCATGGCTCAGCTCACCACACACACCACGGTGTGTAAGGTACTTAGGGGTCAGTTAATGACTGCGCTGACCTGACAGATACTGCCACCGGAGGGCAGAGAAGAGATGAAGGGCTTCATAACACCATCCATAACATAGAGGAGGAGTGGGGGTACGCAGCAGTTCTATCAATCATATAGTGCTGAGGCTCCACCCTGGCAATGAGACTCATCTGTCATAACAACGCCCTCCAGGTTATATATTACAGCTATATTATATATATCATAGCACCTAAATGTCATTACTGAGGTGGTCCCTGGTGGTCCCCTCTTTAACACCAGGGACAGCGACGGAAACAAGTCACAGACTTCATCGCTCTATCCCTGACAAAACACAAATGCCTATGTATTGTATTTTTTTGTCAATAAATCAAATCAAAAGTCTGCCGGATGGGCGAGCTGATGTTAACACATACTCTACTGCCCCCTGGTGTTCTGAGTCTGCAAGTGCAGCTTCAGCACCTCAGGTGGGGAAGTGGGAATGGAATATTACTGCATTGGATGATACTCACCTCCACGGTGACATCTGAGAGGATAGTAAACAGTTCAGACTGTGTGTTGTGTGAATCAATTGAACTGATGGTGACTAACAGGCCTGACCAGTAGAAAGTCAGCGTGAGTCCGTCACATGATCCTCCACAGCCTCTGTCCCTACGGTGAGTAAGAGGATGGTACTGTGGTGAAGGGCGTTATTGAGAGAGGTAACAATGCAGGGCACGGGACCAACTTCAGGTTGTGCGTCACACCCTCACCCCCCTGCTGGCTGATGACGCTCTTGTCTCTGACTCAGCCCACCGCTCCCCCCCCCCGTGTCTGTGTGAAAAGAGAGACCCACTGACACACACACACACGCACACACACTGACACACAAGCACACACACACACGCACTGACATGCACACACAAGCATAGACACACACACACACACAGGCATAGACACACACACACGCGCGCAAATGCAGGCAGGCAGGTACGCACACACAAACCAGTACAGAAACAAATCTATCTGGGAAGACTAGGGCAGTTGTATTAGATTTGCCCACACAAGGGTGCTTCACCCTCCACTACAGCAACACTGACCACACCTCCTCTGTCTGTCACTGGGGCAGGATCGGCTGTTCATGGGGCCCTGGAGATCCCCCTTTCTATGGAGCTCTCCTAGAGAACCATGTTTGTCTGTCTGTCTGTCTGTCTGTCTGTCTGGCCACATGACAGATATGACTCAGCAGAGCAGTGATGGTGATGAGGGGAGGCAGGATGGGTGTGGGGATGTTTGTGGTTCAGATAACAAGGGAAGGTGTCTCTGGAGGAAAGTCCTCTGACGTGATGCTAACCTGGGATTCAGAGATATCATAGTAGGCTGCATACAGAGCAGGCGGTAATACTAGATGTGATAACAACAATACTTCTTTTGGAAGCTGTGCTTCATCACTGTGAGGTCACGGGGAACACAAGCACGGGCATCGCTCGTGAGCAGGCGGAGGCTGTCAAACTGCCAGCCCAGCAGAACGCCGATTCTGTCTTTGTCTCTTCCGCATTTCACCTCCGTCTGAAGGGGAACTGAAAACACTGACCAGGGCAAAGAGGAGCAGGCACAACCTCAGCTGTACAGCACAGGACGACAACACAGAACACACACACACACACACACACACACAGACGGCTGTGTGTGGGGCGGCTGTGCAGGAGGTAGAGTCGCAGTCTAATGATCACAAGGTTGGCAGATCAGCGGTTCAAGCCCTGACTGGCCACATGTCGAAGTGTCCTTGGGCAAGACACTGAACCCCAAATTGCTCCCAGTGAGCGGGCTGGCGCCTTGCATGGTCGTTTGCTGCCATTGGTGTGTGAATGTGTGTGTGAATGGGTGAATAAGAGGCCGTTGTAAAGCGCTTTGGAGCAGCAAAAAAGGCGCTATATAAGTGCAGTCCATTTACCATTTACCATTTACAGACAGCTGAGAGCACAGTGTTTCCTCTACATGCATTTATTGGTGGCGGGCCGCCACGATGGAATTTCCTCCGCCACGAATTGATTCAGTCCACAAAAAAAACAAAAAACAAAAGTTCTCAAAAAAAATAAAAAAATAAAAATGTTAGCTGATTAAAATATATCTGATCCTAGATCAGCGCTATAATGGATGTTGACTAAAAGTGCACCTAAATCCACGCCCATCTCTCTCTAACCGCTGATCCAAAATCAGATTAATGACATTCAGTTGACGACGTGACACAAGGGCTCCTGATTGGTCTAAATGTGAACTGTGGTATTATTGTTATTGTGTACAGGCCACCGTAGTGACATCCGGGGGGTATTCCATCAACATCGCTAAAGGGAAAATCCAGGTTTAGTCTGATAAATCTCGCGAGAGTTCTTACAAATATCCAGGCATATTCTGATAGGTCTCGCGAGAGTTATCAAAAATAAGCCAGGATTTTCCTTTAGCGACGTTGATGGAATACCCCCCAGGTCAGGTGGGCAGGTTACGACGAGACAACAAGAGACCGGTATTGTAGAGCTTACAGAGCGAGTTAAAATAAAGACACTTACATTGAAATACAGAACGACTCACGTGTATGTTTAATAGAATAACACGACATGGTGTCAGAAGTCCTGTAAGTGAGTGTTAAGAGTTAGATCGGCCGACAAGTGTCATTTGAGCTCGTGACGGTGAGAAGGGAGAAGAAAAGATGGATGCTAATGCTAACGCGGGAGCAGCTGCAGTCCAGAGAACGGCGCCAGTTTCAAGTGCTACGTTAGCAGACATTAGCAAGTCAAAAAACGATTCTTATATGCCGTCACTTTAGCAACGACACAGTATTGTCAAGGGGAAAAGAAGGGGAGACGATTTTTTTATTGACAACGGAATTACATGCTGGAAAAACATGCAGCTAAAATTCAGGGAACATTTGGACAATAAGAGACACATGGGAGAAGTACGGGAAAACAGGGCTCATGTGGGTCTCATCAAAGGTAAGAGTTTGTTTTCTTTAACTCAGCTGATACTCAGCTGTTTACCGAATGCTCCATCTGACTGTGATTTTACTTCTGTAATGTGGTGGGTTGACATAATTCACGCACGGAACTATAGGTTGAGACTATTGTTCCGTCCGTAGTACCCAAGTTGTTTAGACTGTTCTATTTACTGCTTGAGTGTGTTGTTGACAATCGTTCATGTCCTTCATTAAACGTTTAGCTTTGTCATTTGATACGCCGCCTACGACTACCATCTCTCTGCACTACAGTAAACAGTTAATCAGTAACGTTAGCCGCTTTTGTGCTCATGTAGGCCTACTTCGTATTATATTATAGCTGATGATCTTTGTGTGTGTATGTGACTGTCAGTCACAAGTTTATATTCTGTATATTATATATTTTTTTTTTTGGCCATCCTCTAGTTTTGGCTGTGATTAGGAAAAAAATAAAAAAAAAATAAAAAAAACTTGTTTTGAGCGCGCGTGCGCGTTTCATGCGCGTGCACGCGAAAAAATCGCGCGCGCTGCGCGCGCGGCCACGGCCACCCGCCACCATTGTAAAAATTCCTGGACGAAACACTGGAGCAGGTGTGCTTTTCGAACCATGATTACTGTACTATACTGAAAAGAGCTGTTAAAATACCAGGAGCACACTTTCATAACACCCAAATGATATAACATGTTATGCATTCCAACTCCGTCCTTAAGATAAGAAACAACACCTGACTTCATGGAAATAGCGGGGGGGGGGGGGGGTTATTTTATTGTAATTATCTACTTTGAGTGCCTTATTCCAGATAACCAAGGGGATGGGGAGGTGAGGGTGGTGGGGGGCGGTCTCATTTTACAGTCTCACTGTTACCATTGGTCATTGTTCTTATTATTATTATTATTATTATTATTATTATTATTATTACATAGTGGTGTGTACTTATTGGTGTGTAACAATGTGTAGAATATATTTGCCCAACCCTGCTGACAAGTTCTAGTGAAAATTCAATAAAAATATTTGGAAAAGAAAAACCAGTAGAACTAGGCTAGTCTTTACTTGAGAGAGGGATCGAGAGACAGAGACAGAGAGAGAGCGAGACAGAGAGACAGAGAGAGACAGACAGAGACAGAGAGAGAGAGAGAGAGACAGAGAGAGACAGACAGAGAGAGAGAGAGAGCAGACTGAGAGAGACAGAGAGAGAGAGACAGAGACAGAGAGAGAGAGAGACAGACAGACTGAGAGAGAGACAGAGAGAGACAGAGAGAGAGAGACAGCAGACTGAGAGAGAGAGAGAGACAGAGAGACAGACTGAGGCAGAGAGAGAGAGAGAGAGAGAGAGAGACAGACAGAGAGAGACAGACAGAGAGAGTGGGTAAAGTAGGCAGTGGGAGAAGTGAGAACAGATACAAGCTGCAGGTTGCAGCCAAACTAACCACAGAACCTAATAAACGTCTGATAGGACCAATAAACACCCTGGTTTCCTCTTGTGTGCCAACCGACACTCGATACGATGACAATAGTAGCAACCAGGGACATTCATATAGGAAGGAACCCTATATATGGTCACCACTGTGTAATATCATGATAGTAGAGGCAGGGTTCGACAGTGCGACTGTTTTGGTCGCATTTGCGAGTGAATATATTTCTGTGCGACTTGGAAATACATTCAATCGCACCAGTGCGACAAAAAAAAAAAAAAAGCTGAACTACTGTCATGCGCAGTCAATCTTATGTTCGTTAATAAGATCACAGCGCATCTAAACCAATGCAATCCTTTGAAAACAGAAGAAGAAAAAAAACAGACATGTGACCCGCAAGCACAACAAGCGCGCATTTACATTTGAAAATCCTGTCAGAAAAAGACCGCTGTTAAAATGAATCCGATTACGGCATACTTTAGCAAGGCTAATGTTAGCACCGTTCCAGACAGAGAGGAGGTAGAGGGGGGTAGTGGAGTCAACATTACAGCTGGAGACGAGAGGGACGAAGAAAACAGAGACGGGGAAAGCGAGGATGAGAGCGCCCAGTCAGAAAGTGTGTCAGGGGAGGGGGAAGGTCATTATCCACGCGGTGATAATGGCGGTGCCACTGCCAACGCGAAGTCTGGTCTGACAAAAGTGACAAAGGTCTACAGGTACAGTGCCGAGTGGCAAACATCTTTCCCGTGGCTGTTGCTGAAGGAAGGGAAGATGTATTGCAAGTGGTGTGTCGCCCACATGAAGTTAGCTGGAAAGACCGCGTTTGTGTCAGGAGACGCACAGCTGAAACGCGACACAGTGAAAAAACATGGTCTGTCTCGCAAACATGTGAAATGCAGGGAAGCTTTCATGTCAGCTCAGAACAAGCCCCTTGAGAAAGCTGTTGGACGCCAGAAGGCTAGCTCCAGTGAGGAAATTAAAAGACAGCTCAAGTTAAAGTTTAACATCGCTTACTACGTGGCAAAAGAAGAGATCCCATTTATTAAATTCCACAAATTATTCGCCCTTCACAAGAAAAATGGCGTTGAATTAAATCGTAAATCATAGTAATGACAAACGATGCGCTGACATGATCGGGCAGATAGCGGATGCCATGAGAGAAGACCTTGCTGTGAAGATCAATTCCGCACACTATCTCGCCTGGGCTTAATTATTTATTTATTCATGAATCATTTATTAATAAATGAATATTCTTACTTCCCCTTTACATTGTGTGAGTCTCCATTTTTATTACGGCCAAGAGCCGGTTATGATAATTCTGATATGTTATGATTATGATAATTTGTTGTCGTCATACGAAAATTGCGCAATTTTCATTGTGCTACTGAAATTGTTGGTGTGCTACTAAATTTTTTGACATGGTAGCACAGTGCTACCTGGGGAAAAGGTAAGCGTCAAACCCTGAGTAGAGGTCAAGATCATCATCATCATCATCATGCCTACGTCAGCTTCACTGCAGGTGTCTTTGTCGATGTCTCCGTCACCACAGACGCACATCATGATGACGTTGATGACAATGATGAATCATTCGCCATCCCCACCACAAATCGGGGACATCAGAGTTTATTTTCGCTCGCGCTTTCTAAACCACAACAGCTCACTCGCAGGTGCTGCGTTTGGAGTACTAGGGTGACAAAAATACACTGTGTGTGTGTATAAATGCTCTGTTCTCGGAAGCTACTTTGTAACAACGTAACATTGAGCACTGTACATTCGGGGTGGAACGGTACACGGATTCGAACCGAAAATGTTTGGTACAGGTCCTTCCTGTCTTAAGGGCAGTGGGATGTGTTTGGCTAGGCTCAAATCATATTTTCAAAAAGTATTGCTGCTGATATATAGTCCCTTAAGACAGGTCATAGAAATGATCTATTTGCATGTTATAACACATTTTCCCCTTAGTTTACATTGTGATCATGACCCTGCATGCAGAATCACTTCATCAACTGCATTCCCAATGTCAATGTAGCTAGCTAGTTTAAAAACCGTACGTACCGAACCAACATTTTTGTGTACCACTACACCCCTACAGTACATATGCAGTGTGTTTCATTGCTTCCTGAAAGGGAGGAAGCCCTTCTAAAACAACATTCCCTACAGAGCCTGAGTGTTTCAAACACGTTAATAACCATCTCAGTGAGAGTTGTCTCAGAGTCATTAAGAGGAAATGAGTAAAATGATATATGAGGAGTGCCCAGTGGGTTACAAAGAGGAGTGAATGAGCAGCTCTCTATGTGTGGGGGGGGGGCACCTCACAGACACGCAACCCAGCTCCCACAAACCACCACAGCACCCTGCATATCCTGCACCTCGCAGTCGTCTCCATGGCAGTGGGAACACGGCCAGTAGTGGCGGTTGCTCTGATTTCAAATGACTGGGAGGCCAGAGAGGAAGGAGGGCTTCTGCTATTGAAGACTGGACACTAACAGCACAATGAGCCTCTGTGTGACCAGGGAGACGACTGTGTGTGACCCTGGGGGGTTCTGGGAAGGCTCGGTGGGAGTGTCCTGAAGACCCCCACTGACATGATGTGTTTATGCGCTGGGAGGTCACGGTTCGTGTCAGGAGTAATATCTCGGGGCGCTTAGGTGGCGTAGCGGGTTAAGCGTAGACCGTGTCACCGCAGGGTTCCCGGTTCGATTCCGGCCGCGGACATGTCCCGCATGTCATCCCTTCTCTCTCTCTCTCACCCATCCTTCCTGTCAAACTCTCTATTGCCTCTGTCGATAAAAAGACAAATATGAGTGGGGCTGAGTAATATCTCTATCATCTCTAATACGTATGAGGTATGAAGTATGCCTGAGGCTGTTGGTTGACTGGAGGAAACCTGTGACAGCAGTGAAAGTCAGTTGGCTGACAGGAAACCACATTTTCTCCTTTGAAAGCCTCCTCTTAGAGGAAGTCTCTGTCTCCTGCCTCGTACAATATCAAACCAACAAACAGGATTTAAGAGTCCAGCTCTGAATTTTTATTTTGGCTAAATGTTTACAAAAGACTTATGACAACTTCCACAAAAGTAGTGATGTCCATACTCCCTAGTCACCCTCACCCACAGAAAAGCATCATAATCATGTAGGCCTATGCAGCCCATGTTGGCTATAGCCTAGCTAAGACTACTCATTTCACAAAGAAGCAGAAAAGCTTTGTTTCTTTATGAGTCGAGTTTCCATAGGGGCTGACCTCTATGACCTGACCTCTGACCTTTATGACCTGGGGGCTGAGATGGTGAGCAACAGCAGGACGGTTTGGCCCAACTCCTGTCACCTCCAATAACTGTGAGCCCCCCCACCCTGTCTCTCACCTCCACTAATGAGTCAGTGGTTGCCGTAACAACCATAAGGGGGAAGTCCTGGTACAGTGACTCAGCAGTCTCACCTAACTCCCAACAGACGTGTCTCACACACACGTACATGTACACACATTGGGGTGAAAGGAAGTCATTTGAGGACAGGGCCAAAGTGGCGAGTCCTATCATTGACAACAAGACGTGTGAATAAACAGGTTCAACCAGCAGGGCTCCTCAGGCCCGTCTCCTGTATGGAGGGAAAGGAGGTGATTCGATTCGTCCAAAAACACCCTGCCTACCTCAGCAAGCCCACCCTCAGCCATATGACCACATGAGTAGAACCGACATTATGACTGATTATCACCAGATATGAGAGTCGGGCAGACCTAATAATACATCATTAATAATACATAATGACCTTAGTCACACAGCCACAACAACAGAGTTGACTTTAACGAGTGTTGCAGTGAACAGACAGTACTCAGTTAGAGGACAAAGCAGAGACACAGCACGAGATGAGTGCTCTGTAGAGCAGTGACATCATCATCACACATCCCACTGAACCACTGAGGCTGAGAGAGTAACAGAAAGGCGGGATGACTAACAACATTGTGTCATGTAGCCACGGTCTGGGAATGGACAGAGTGAAGTAAGTCAAACTGACCTTTTCACAAGCGCAGGTGAGCTGCCGTTAAAGGAGCGTGGCGTTTACTGGAACTCCGCCGCCTCCAGCCACCGCAGTGGAATTCCCCAGAACGGACTGGCAGTGTCGGACATTAGCCGTTGTGTTTCTGCGCGTGCTCACACCATTCCAAGAGGCAGAACCACCAGAGCCAGAAGGGCAAAAGTCAGTTGGTCCTCTCCCCTAGAACACCCCTGGCAGCAACAACACAACGTTTCTATGCAAACTGAGTGTGGGATAAGACTCCATTTGAGATGTCTGTTGGTGTTTTTACAGACCAAACAGTATTCAGAAATGAAAGATTCCTTTCAAGGGGTCTTATTCCCAGATCACGACCGATTAAACATAGTCATTACAACCATTAGGGAAGATTTTAGAAAGCATGAATGTTACATCTTTAAGACAGCTTTTCACTCTCTCTCTCTCTCTCTCTCTCACACACACACACACACACACACACACACACACACACACACACACACATCAAGCGGATCAATGACACATCCTGCGGAACAAACGCACATCCTGCCCGCCATCTCACTCTACCCTGCTGCCGCTGCCACGGCAACACTCTGGTCACCAAGGAAACGCCCACAGACAGTGACAGCCTGTTTCAATAGCACAAGCTGACATCCAACCCTTATTATGCCCGCTTCCTACATGTCATTATGTCATCAGAAATGACTGATACAAACGTAAGCCACGTGACGATGACCTGGTGGCTCACACACACAAGCCGTCTCACATGTGATGTGTGTGTGTGTGTGTGTGTGTGTCCTGAGAACAGAGAACGGACCGACTCAGAACCAGCTGAAGAGGAGAGAAGCAGGAGAGGCACCCCTCTACAACTCTGCTGTCTACCCACAATGCACCCCGCACCGCCACTGTCTGAACAGCCCAGGGGTCTTAGGGGAGATTTGCTTTGATCCGGGGGGGTTTCCAGTGCATCACTCAGGGGGGGGGGAAGAGGAAGGTAGCAGCCCCCTGACCAGGGTTGCCAGATGGGGCGGGTTTTTATTTTATTTGACAAACATCATTGGCATACAGACATACAGCTTAGGGGGCAGGAGATATTTAGGACAGGAGATATCTATTAGCAGAAGCCTGCACTGCACACGGGTACACACACACAGTGCACTGCACGTTATATCCAGACATGCTGCTATAGGCCTACACACATTATGCACATGACGTGCATACACACACACGCACAAACACATGCAGATGTGCATACACATACGCACGCACACACACACACACACACAGATGTGCATACACACACACACATGCAGATGTGCATACACATGCACGCGCAGTCACGCACACACGCAGATGTGCATACACACACATGCAGATGTGCATACACACGTGCGCACGCACACACAACATACACACACACACACACACACAAACACACACACACGCATTGGCTAAGAGCCTAGGTGGTTGTTGTCACAGCAGATAGGCTGAGCTGAACGAGCTTCAACAAGCCCTGCATTTCTGAGGAGAGACAGCATGGGAAAGCAGCTTCTCCAATGTCCCAACAACCCTACGAGGGGTTGTGGGGTTTATGAGAACCTTTCCCCCTATATTCTGATGGTAGCATTAGGCCAAGTTAGAGTGAAACCAAAACAGTAGGCTATGCAATGTTTGGGAGATAGACTTGCTTTGACTAGATGTTGTTAGCCTAGCCTACTGGTTTATTACGTCAGGTTGATCATGAAAATCAAAAGGCTAAGCGGCAGTAAAGTCACTTCCTCTTTTCTCGCTTCGCATGGCTACTTTCTGATGTGCAACAGATGTTTAAGCAAGGTGAGGATAGGAAACGATGCAACCCTGCATCTGATCAAAGTCAACAGCTGGGCCGACAGTCTGTCGCAGTCATGTCATAGTCAAATACACAGGGGGCCAAAATAAAAACTATGGTACAAGTGGAGGGCCGGGCTGGTTCAATGTTTATTAAAACTCGCAATTATTGCACATATTGAACCAATACCAATAACACAGCCTATATTGCACTTAACATTAATCATTAAATTAGCCTAAGTAAAACATAAATAAAACCAGTTGCAATATTTTCTCAAGGCTCTTTCAGTAATAAATTGAAAACGTTTTTTTTTCCTTCTTTTTTTTAACAGGTAAACAGCAAAATGTAATTTTCCTTCAAAGCTCAATGGCAAGATAAATGCAAAAATGAAACAGCATGCATTAAAAGCAAATCAGTGTGCTGCTCTGATCCTCACCAATGACTGTCTTTTATAATAAAATTAGAAAAGTTAGTGCAAACTTGCTGACATACTCGGCGTTTCATTAGAGCAAAAGGCAGGGCTCGACATTGTGACTGTTTTGGTCGCATTTGCGAGTGAATATATTTCTGTGCGACTTGGAAATACATTCAATAGCACCAGTGCGACTAAAAGACTGCTGAACTACTGTCATGCGCAGTGTACATACAACTCTTCTACCTTCTGTAGCCTTTGTTCTGGGTTCATATTCTTGTATTTGTCTTTCTGTGCATCTGTGTGTTTCGTTGATGTTTCATAGTGCCTTCTTAAGTTATATTCTTTCATAACAGACACGATGTCTCCACACACAAGACACATAGGCTTTCCTTTTACTTCGGTGAACATGTATTCTGCCTCCCACCTGTCTTGAAACCCCCTGTTTTCAGCGTCTACCTTTCTTTTTGCCATTTTGGGGGAGAGGGAGATGAAAATTGACGGCGATGTTTAGGCCTCCACTGTCACTGTGCTGCTGCTGCTCATGACGAGTACTGAAGTGAAGAGAAGACACGGGATCGCGCTCGCTCGCGAGTCGCGGGCACTCGGTACGCGCCACTCGCAGTGCATCTTGGGACTTGTAGTATTATGGTGCTGCGGGCACATAATACTGCGGGCCGGTTTTAATAGTAATTAAATATCATCCCGTGGGCAAGAGAGAACTCATTCACGGGCCTGATTTGGCCCGCGGGCCTTGACTTTGACACACGTGGTCTGTCGACTATGCACACCATGACAGAGAGGCGTATAGGCCATACTAAGACTAAGCATTTCTGCTGTCCCAGATGAAACACTTCTGATCAAGCCAACTAACTTGTAGGCTGCGTTAAGAAGACCCCATCCCCACTTCAAACTAAACAAAAACGGTTAGCCTATAATCTACAACCTAGGCTGACAGGCCGTGTCCAGGACCACAGCCTCACGTTTAGGGCCTAGGTACATTTTGCTGTAACAAGTGGCAGTGAGAGAAAAACTCTAGGCTTGGTCAAGCTGGCCAGCCTGGCCTGGGTCCTGAGGGTCTGATATGACATCTCCAGACAATAAAGAACTAAGCTGACGTAATGTCATATTATGGAAAGACACGCGAATCAGAGCAGCAAGCGTTATGAATCCATCTCTGTGGAGAACATCATAACCTCACATGATCTAATGTCTTACAGGTCTTTTCTCCAGCCAACAGAGACGGGCACACAGAGGCCCCAGCGAGAACAACACCGCTGACATGAGCTGGCTGAGTGTGGGAGGTGGGCATGTCAGCACTTTCCACAATACCATATGTCCAGGAACCAGACCACCGCTGGTGCTGCAAATTAAAAAACCCTCACCTCATGGCCACAGCCCAAAAAAGAGTCCCCCCCCCACCCATCAACTCAAGTTTTTCCAATCTTCCTCTCTTCACAGTCAAATCTTCCTCCAGATTATCCATTTACATGATTACATTTTTGCCATTTAGCAGACACCTTATTCCAAAGCGACTTACAATCGCCGATGAGGGTGGGACAAGGACATCAGAACACAATTTCTCTTAATCTATAAGTTATAGGCTATCCCCCCACAGCGAGGATAAGAGAAATAAGAGGTTTCTGAAAACACAATACCCCAGAGAGATGCATAGCTGGCTCTGGTCTCTCTGGCCAGTGAGTGGCCACATAGGAGTTCTAAGAGACTGGAACATATACCCTTACCTCAGTCTGAGATACAGTAGAACCTATGCCCTTACCTCAGTCTGAGATACAGTAGAACCTATGCCCTTACCTCAGTCTGAGATACAGTAGCACACTGTTAGACAAGCCCACTGGCTGGTCTAGCCTAGTATAGTACACTATCATCATCTTTAACTGACGTGACAGCTCTATGAATAGTTTGGTAGCCCTCTCTGTTCTTGTTACAGAGTGTCAGTGTACACAAAGAAAACCCTTGTGTCGTAACCCCCTCTCAGAATGACCGTTGCTTGCGAAACAGTTTCCTGCTCAGCTGTGGTGTTCTTATGAACTTGTATTGGATAGTGATGTCGCTTTGATGAGAAGCGATACAGATAGCTATATGTGGCCGGATAACTTGACGTTTTCACTGTCAGACTGGAGTGCTTCAGTGGGATTTAGATGTACTATACTATACTACTATCTACACACACTATATGTACCCCTACTATAAGGGGGGGGTTGTGGCTCAGGAGGTAGAGCCGCCGTCTAATGATAGCAAGGTTGGCAGGTTGGCGGTTCGAGCCCTGGCTGGCCACATGTCGAAGTGTCCTTGGGCAAGACGCCGAACCCCAAATTGCTCCTAATGAGCAGGTCGGCGCCTTGCATGGTAGCTTGCCGCCATTGGTGTGTGAATGTGTGTGTGAATGGGTGAATGAGAGGCCTTTGTAAAGCGATTTGGAATAAGGCGCTATAAGTCAGTCCATTTATGTGCTGCTGTGGCACATGATGATTAAAGGGAGGAGGGGTCAGATACCCTCGCCTACTCTAACTAGACAGGGACAGATACCCTCGCCTACTCTAACTAGACAGGGACAGATACCCTAGCCTACTCTAACTAGACAGGGACAGATACCCTAGCCTACTCTAACTAGACAGGGACAGATACCCTAGCCTACTCTAACTAGACAGGGACAGATACCCTAGCCTACTCTAACTAGACAGGGACAGATACCCTAGCCTACTCTAACTAGACAGGGACAGATACCCTCGCCTACTCTAACTAGACAGGGACAGATACCCTAGCCTACTCTAACTAGACAGGGACAGATACCCTAGCCTACTCTAACTAGACAGGGACAGATACCCTAGCCTACTCTAACTAGACAGGGACAGATACCCTAGCCTACTCTAACTAGACAGGGATCAGATACCCTAGCCTACTCTAACTAGACAGGGACAGATACCCTAGCCTACTCTAACTAGACAGGGACAGATACCCTAGCCTACTCTAACTAGACAGGGACAGATACCCTAGCCTACTCTAACTAGACAGGGATCAGATACCCTAGCCTACTCTAACTAGACAGGGACAGATACCCTAGCCTACTCTAACTAGACAGGGACAGATACCCTAGCCTACTCTAACTAGACAGGGATCAGATACCCTAGCCTACTCTAACTAGACAGGGATCAGATACCCTAGCCTACTCTAACTAGACAGGGACAGATACCCTAGCCTACTCTAACTAGACAGGGACAGATACCCTAGCCTACTCTAACTAGACAGGGACAGATACCCTAGCCTACTCTAACTAGACAGGGACAGATACCCTAGCCTACTCTAACTAGACAGGGATCAGATACCCTAGCCTACTCTAACTAGACAGGGACAGATACCCTAGCCTACTCTAACTAGACAGGGACAGATACCCTAGCCTACTCTAACTAGACAGGGACAGATACCCTAGCCTACTCTAACTAGACAGGGACAGATACCCTAGCCTACTCTAACTAGACAGGGACAGATACCCTAGCCTACTCTAACTAGACAGGGACAGATACCCTAGCCTACTCTAACTAGACAGGGACAGATACCCTCGCCTACTCTAACTAGACAGGGACAGATACCCGAGCCTACTCTAACTAGACAGGGACAGATACCCTAGCCTACTCTAACTAGACAGGGACAGATACCCTAGCCTACTCTAACTAGACAGGGACAGATACCCTAGCCTACTCTAACTAGACAGGGACAGATACCCTAGCCTACTCTAACTAGACAGGGACAGATACCCTAGCCTACTCTAACTAGACAGGGACAGATACCCTAGCCTACTCTAACTAGACAGGGACAGATACCCTAGCCTACTCTAACTAGACAGGGACAGATACCCTCGCCTACTCTAACTAGACAGGGACAGATACCCTAGCCTACTCTAACTAGACAGGGACAGATACCCTAGCCTACTCTAACTACACAGGGACAGATACCCTAGCCTACTCTAACTAGACAGGGACAGATACCCTAGCCTACTCTAACTAGACAGGGACAGATACCCGAGCCTACTCTAACTAGACAGGGACAGATACCCTAGCCTACTCTAACTAGACAGGGACAGATACCCTAGCCTACTCTAACTAGACAGGGACAGATACCCTCGCCTACTCTAACTAGACAGGGACAGATACCCTAGCCTACTCTAACTAGACAGGGACAGATACCCTAGCCTACTCTAACTAGACAGGGACAGATACCCTAGCCTACTCTAACTAGACAGGGACAGATACCCTAGCCTACTCTAACTAGACAGGGACAGATACCCTAGCCTACTCTAACTAGACAGGGACAGATACCCTAGCCTACTCTAACTAGACAGGGACAGATACCCTAGCCTACTCTAACTAGACAGGGACAGATACCCTAGCCTACTCTAACTAGACAGGGACAGATACCCTAGCCTACTCTAACTAGACACGGACAGATACCCTAGCCTACTCTAACTAGACAGGGACAGATACCCTAGCCTACTCTAACTAGACAGGGACAGATACCCTAGCCTACTCTAACTAGACAGGGACAGATACCCTAGCCTACTCTAACTAGACAGGGACAGATACCCTAGCCTACTCTAACTAGACAGGGACAGATACCCTCGCCTACTCTAACTAGACAGGGACAATTCCTGTGGAAATTGTGAAGTGTGCTGCAAGCTCAACTTAACTATACAATGCACGTGTTCTCTATCGACCTGCATACACCACAGACAACAGCATGAGGATGTGTCACTGTCACCAGAATAATCTAATGTTTCCAGGATCTTTTGTTTTTCCTCCGACAATCCCTTCATGTGCGTAGTCAATCATTTGTTCTCAGACGAAACTGCCGAGCAAATAAAGCCCAATCATAACCTGCGTAAATATTGCCAAACCAGCCTACTACTTCAAGGACATCTAAGAGTAAAGCAATAGTGTAGACTACGTCCTATACTATGTTGGATCCTAACGGGAATCATACATTACCTTCCTCATAATTTTGTTTACAGTCACAAGAATATCTTGGATAGGTGCCAGTCCCGCATATTTCGCATAACTGCCAGTGAGGGCATGGACATAAATACAGGCTGATATGATACAAATAGTCTACTATGTCTATAACCCTAACGCAATGCAAAGCTCTCTCCATGCATAATGAAGGAATATTATTACTACTATTACCAAACTCATATTGACGATGTGTACAGTCACAGTGTACACCAACTCTTTAGAGGTGAAAGAAAAGGATCAGACCAATGAAATGAGAACTGTGACTATAATAATGTAGAATGTAAAAGCATTTGTGTTCCTACCAGCAGAGGAGGAGTCTTCATGGTCGGAGCTCAGGTCTCCGTCACTGCGTCTGTCCGGGGTGCTGTACCCCGACCCCCGGGACCCCCGGGACACCCGGGACCCCCTGAGGGGCACCTGCATGCAGTTGGGGGACAGCCTCCCGTCGTCACTGGAGTCCACGTCCTTGCTCTGGCGCAGGAAGGGGCGCAGGGCGTCCCGCTGGGGATGGGGAGTCGTTCTCCGGCTGTCCCTGGCGGTCGTCTTGGGGGTCACCAGGTTACTCTTGACAAAAGTCTCGTTCATCTCTTCATCCTCGTATTCGTGGTCGCTGACACTGACACTGACACTGCCACTGCCCTCCTCCCTGCAGCTGGGACTGTCACTCACTGAGACTGAATTCAATTTCCCAATGCGATGGCCAATAACGCCGTTTCCATCCGACGATGGAGATGGAGAGAAGCCGCCGGGGAAGGTCGTGTTCCCGATCTGAAAACTGGGCTTCCTCGGCGGGACGGGGGCAGGTCTGGCTGTCCTGCTGCTGATCCTGGACCTGTTCGTGTCTGCAGGCGCGACCGATCCGATAACAGTAACCCCCCCGGGCTCTGCGCTGCCCGGGCCTCTACTACCTGGCGTCTGGAGCTTCACAGTGTCCCAGGCGACCTTGAATTAATGAATGAAAGCTTTATTTCGAACATGTGAAAAAGAAATAGTTATAACAACAACAACAAAATAATAATAATAATAATAAAAAAATAAAAAATAAACTATTTACTTCACATGTCCGAAAAGGAGTAGGAAGAAACATACACTTATTTAATCCTACCCCTTCTCCAATACTCAGAGATTAATAATCTACAGTTAACTTCAAAATTAATATAATATATTTTTAAATTAAATCAAATTTACCTTCTCGTTGGCCCGCAGCACTTTCCGATCGGCGGGTTCTGGTTCTGTCTTTGCAAACTCTGCAGAGTCCGTGTGAGTATTCAGGTTACTGGCCCCCCATCTGTCCTGGTCGTACCCCCTCCTCTGCCGGGCCACGGTGGTCTGCAGGTAGATCACCTTGAACTTCTCCTCCTGCACCGCCCGCTGCAGGGTCCTCAGGGTGGCCTGGCATCTCTCCAGCTCCGTCTGGATGTCCTCCGCCGAGCTCAGGTCCATCTGCGGGACCTCCCCGTCGGGGAACTCGGTCTTCCAGTGTTTGTCGAACTCCTGTTGTTCCCACATGGTGTCGCCTGGCCTGGGCTGGTGGAGATCAGAGGATCAACAGGAGGAGTGTCTCTCTGAGTGTCTCTCTGGAAGAAGGATTGTTGAAGAGTGTTGTTTTTCCCGTCGCATAGGCGATCGTTTCGTTGTTATAATTGCAACAAAGTCAAGTGTTCATTCTTCTTCCTTTTGCCACTTTCTCGTAACGCGTAGTGGCGCACACTCACAGGCACTTGTTAACAAACACCCCCCTGTTTCTCTCGCACGCAGACATACGATCACGGTACAGTTCACCAGACAAAACTTTCGTGCTTCCGGTATTGAGAGAGCGATGTCCTTGTATTCAGATAGCTTGATGACGTCAGACCAATCACACGCCACCTGTCTTCTCTCCAGGGTGTTGTTGTTGTTGTTTTTAACAATATGTTTATTGTTTTTCAGTTTGCAAAATCACATCAAATTGTACAACAGTACAAAACACAGCAAACATTTTTCACCCTGTTCTCCCACCCATAACCCCATCCCTAACAATTGAAAAGACACACACAAAAAAGGAAAAAAACTAAATAATAAATAAATGATATAACCTAAAGAATATTAATAATAAGTAGTAATAATAATAAAATAAAATAAATTAATATAAAAGGGTGCATTCCTCAATGTACACGATCAGGGTGTTGCTTTTGGAGTAGGACTTCAAGGAGATTGTGTTTTACCTGCCTGGCTTTGACCACTCAAGCAAGAATGATGTAAAACTACTCAATTTGACCCTCAACACTTGTTGACGTGTTGGCTATTTGGACTTCTACAGGGATTGTTGCAAGTTGCATCAACTGTCAACAGTCTCACATCATGTTGCCAATCATACACAATAATAATAATAATAATAATAATAATATAATAAACAATGCTTGCTTTGTTTGTACAGTTGCATAGTTTCCTGATCTGTGTATGTCCTCAGAGTGGGTTTTCCATGTGATTTACAAACATAGCGCATTCATGATGATCTGCCACATTTATGTGACAGATACTGTGGTTTTTGAAATGGTCCTCATCTTCCAAAAACACCCAGACACTTTCATTTCAGAATAGAAAAAAATACATTATCTTTATGAGTCTATGATTTAGGGGGTTTTCAGGCAGATCCCAGTGCACATTCCTCTGTCAACACCCCATTAGAGTCCTCAGGAAGGAACACAGCAAGCAGGAGATACTGGTGACCTTCTACCGCGGCGCAGTGGAGAGCATCCTCACCTACGGCATCTGCAACTGGTTCTCCAGCTGCACAACAGCGGAGAGAAATGCGCTACAGAGAGTCGTGAGAACAGCACAGAAGATCACCGGCACCCCCCTCCCCTCTCTGGAAGAGCTGTACAACACACGCTGTCTCAGGAAGGCCTCCAAGATCTCCAGGGACCCGACCCACCCTGGGTACGAACACTTTACCAGGCTGCCCTCGAAAAGGCGGTTCAGGACCTTGGGCGCAAGGACAAACAGACTGAAGAACAGCTTCTACCACAGGGCCGTCCAGGCCCTGAACACAGCAAAGACCTAGGTTCTGGGCCCTGGACAGTCTGGACGGATTGATGGCAGCTGCTGGACTGAAAAAATCAGGTGTAGTGCTGAGGCACAAACATGTACATTTCAAGCCTGCAAACTGCGACACTTTAAATAAATGTGAAATAACACTACTGTGCAATATGACAACCCTAGTCGTCTATCTGTACAGTATAGTATAGTGGATAGTGTACATAGCCTTTATTTATGTAAACCAGCTCCTTCCCTTCTTGTGATTTTCTTTAAAAAAAAAAATAAAAAATCCTTTCCTAACACCAGGGGAGCCACCCCTCCTAAATTTCGTTGTTTGGTACCTGTACTGTAGCAATGACAATAAAGACCATTCCATTCCATTCCATTCCATTAGGGTCACAGTACACGTTTGATATGGGTGGTGTCCAGGGCGAGCTGGATTGGCTGGAGTACCCTTGAGGAAGAGCTTTTTATTTTGTTCTCTCGTGTGATGGTATAAGTGGTTTGACATTAAAAAGGGGAAGAGGCCTGAGCGCTGAGTGTGCTGTAGTGGTTTATCAGGCCAGGCAGTATCCAGCCTCAACACACACACACACACACACACACACACACACACACACACACCACACACACACACACACACACCACACACATGCACACGCACACTCACACGCGCACACACACACACACACACGCACACGCACGCACACACACACAAAAAACACACACACACTGGGGTGTTTGAATACCTGTGCTTTGGTTGAGTTATCTCTGATGTTTGAGTGGATAGGGACAGGTCCCACCTGACACCTCTCCTCACCTCTCTTCACCTCTCTTCACCTCTCATCGTTCATGAACACCTGTGTCATGCCTTCCTCTATGTTCACTTCATGTCATTTCACCGTATGCATAATATGCACTCATTACACATATTATGAATATTATAAATCATGACATAGTATTGATTACTGAATGTAAACAGTATAATGACTAATGCCTCATTGCTAACTAATTGATAAAATAACACCAATTCTGTAAAATAAACATGTAAACAATCAATATTTGACAATAAATATATGTCAAAAAGATATGCCACTAATTGACAGTACACAACACTATCATTTTAATCTCTCTGGCATCATAAATCTTCTTTGTACAAGAAGATTAGATCATCTAAAATGATCCACAAAGCTGAATTCAATTGAAGACTTGAATAGCAGCCAAGACAGAGACTTCCAGTAAATCTGAGCAGTGCGACTATTCAAGAGAGACAGTATCACTCAGGAGGGAGGGAGGGAGGGAGGTAGAAGGCCAGTTGGTGTGTGTGAGTGCCCGTCTGGAGCTTTGCCCAGAACTGAGGGATAATTTTCCTAAAAGCTTCTTCTGCCTGTGGGAATCATTGATCATCAAGTCAATACTTAGTTGAGAGTCTGGCTGGATTACCATGATGACCAGCGTAGACATGGCTACAGTATAAACCAGCTAATGTGCATAGAACACATCAACGTGCTGAGTGTGGGAACATTACAGGACATGGCTGTCTGTCTGTCCGTCCTCTACCAGTATAGAGTCTGTTTACTGGGTTTGTAGAAACTAAGACATCAGCCAGATGTCAGCAGGTCAGTCTTCTGCTACAACCAATCATGTTGAGATGTCCTGCTTGTTGAACTGAGTCACAGTGACACGTAGCACCAGAGCATGCTATGGAAACCATTTAATATGAGAAGAATTTAATAGGATCCAAAAGCTTGAGAAATTGAAATCATAGGGTCTCTAGACAATGATAGCAAGAAATCATTCATAATATGTTTGTGTAGTTTGACAGTTCAAATGAAGTTTGTGGTGCTGTGCTGCCCCCTTGTGGTTGTATAGTATATAAAAACATGGCAGAAATTGTTCTCTTTTTTGGGGGATATTTTAATGAAATTAATATTTTAAATCAGTTGACTTTTACTTACTTCTACACAAATCAAATTATCAAATATATATTTTGAACATATTTGATATGACCATGTACATTTCACAACAGACATCACATATTAAACCAACTTACACTACAAAGAAATGAACAACACTAATATCATCAGCACCTTTTGACTCTAAAGACATGTAAATAGACTTAACTTTGAATCAGAAGATTCACAAAACATCTCTGTTCAGGGAGATAAATCACCTACATATTTCACTGCATTAATATATGGTCTGTATTTATTACACATCAAGAATACAAATTCTATACTCACCAAATGTCATGCAATTACCATTGAAATCACGTACATTAAGGCAATATTAGGACAGCACCATAATAGGGATCATTGAGGTTACAGGTAGCAAAGGGGAGGTTGTGTTATTGTGTTGTAAGCAGCACTCGAGTTGAGGGGGGATGAGATAAAATACTGAAATAAAAACAGTCAAAATCATCCCCCTTCTAAAACTGCCATCCCCCCTTTCCATCCCTTATGTCATTTTATCAATGAACGTGGTATTACTGCTATTTCAACATTTAGTTTCGCGCATATTGAGTAAAATACTGTGGGCGAGGGAGGGGGCACGCACACATGCAATGACATTTTTACCACCAAGTCACTGACGCTGAAGTCACTGACACTGAAGTCACTGACACTGAAGTCACTGACACTGTGGGGATGCTAAAATTGTCCCCATATGATCACATCCACCATCCCCCTGATGTTCTGTTACAACTTGAGTACTGCTTGTAAGGCCACTTTCATGCACTTCTGGCTGTTACAACTATGTTATAACAATGGTCCAAAGAACAATGTTTCAAAGAATGTACTGTAGGTTATACTGTACTGTAGAATGTACTGTAGGTTATACTGTACTGTATGTTACTGTACTGTATGTTATCATTTCAAAATGTGGTATGCCTTCCTGAGCATGAAATAGAACTATATGAGTAGCGCTTTACTTTATGATTCATTTAATATAAATAGATAAATAAACTTGCTTTCCTTCCACCTCATAAAAATATTAGCTGGTATAATAAAGTTATATGTGTATTTAAGAATAGAAAAATTAACAAAGATATATTTTGTTTTCACAACAATTTGGTCCTCAAGATTCAAAATGTTCACAGTGTCATTTTAAAATGTATAGCAGTGCCTAGTACTTTGTACTAATTTGCTTTGCATAGTTAGTTCATCTCATCAATATAAAACAACAAACAAACATGAGAAAAATCTAAACACATGCAGTATAAAACATGTTCTCTAATCATCGATGTGAGAGGAACTATCTTCATTTATTGAAAATGGAGTGTCATTGTGAAAACTAGAGAGATTATTTCTGTAGTTTAACTCATAAGGATTGTGTAACTTTATTCTAGGTCTTTCTGATAGCGTGAGCTGCTAGGTTTTCCCGTCCAGTGATCACAAACGCCTGCTGTTTCTCATAGTAGGCAGCTTCGTTAATAAAAGTAGGATAGACTGTGCCAGCACCTTCATAGCTGATGGTTTTCCCATGGAAGGTTTGGAACATAGGGTCGCCAGGGTTCAGCGGCTCCCAGTCACAGTCCTGGAGGAGGAACAACAAGAACATTCAGAGCTGAAGAGTGCTGTGGTGGACAAAGCCCTGAATCCTCCCAGTGTAAGAAGGTAGTATGGGATTTGGAGTCTTTAGATACACTCTACATTTTAGTTTTTATTTCCTCTGTTAATCTTCTGTATTCATTAATTAATGTCAACGGCATAAGGGCAGTCAACTTTTTTTTAACAAAATGTAAAAACAAAATGACTAACTAAAAACCTTTATTCAATTAAAGCCATTTTCCCTGTCCATTTACAGTATGTACCTGTAGATGTGGGTGTAGATAGATAGTATGTACCTGTAGGTTTGGATGCACCATGGCAATGATGTTTCCATTAGTGTCTCTGGGGTAGTCCATCCTCTCTAACACTCTGAACACCTCCACAGTGCAGGGGGGGAACTCCACACCTACAGAGCACACACAACACAACCAATACACACCAATACACAACACAACACAACCAATACACACCAATACACACACAACACAACCAATACACACCAATACACAACACAACACAACCAATACACACCAATACACACACAACACAACCAATACACACCAATACACACACAACACAACCAATACACACCAATACACACACAACACAACCAATACAATACACAACCAATACACACACAACACAACCAATACACACCAATACACACCAATACACACACAACACAACCAATACACAACACAATATACAACCAGTACAATATAAAATCAATACACTCAGCGTGTGCTGTTGTTGAGACCACACACAGTACACTGTACCATGATTGATATTCCCTATGTCTTTTCTTGTTTGTGGTTGTCTGTCCTACACTAACAGGTTTTTACTATTTTGTTACTTTGGACTTTATTCAGTTAACAATTCAGCAGCACAGCACAGCATTCATCTGCACCGACATGACCCCTGACCCTGAACACCAGATCACAAAACCCTGCAGGTTCATAATGAAATGGAAACTAACCAACTTCCAACAAGCGTGCCAGTCAGTATCTGGAGAGGGAGGGCAAGGAGCAGGCGGCAGATCAGCTGGGGCACCTTCTGCTGGTTTAGGTGGGGAACAACTTACATTTCCATGTTTGGCATTTAGCAGACGCCTTATTCCAAAGCGATTTACAATCAATACATTTGACTAAGGAAGTGAATCATCAATCCACCGGTTCTAGCAGGAAGAGTAATCCAGCTCAGGCCAGGGGCCACTGGCAGTCGTCGTGAAAAAGTGGTTAAGCTTTAAAGTTCTAGAATGATCTAAAACCAATAGCAAGAGGACACTGATACACAATACACAATCAAATGTTACACAACTCAGAGCTTGTTTCATGGATGCAGATTAAGACTATTCCTAAAATAAAAAAAGCATCCTCAACAGAGATTTTTCCATTGCAAGTATAGTTTAATCCCGGACTAGGCTTAAGCTTCGTCTGTGAAACCGGAAACCTAGATGATCTAAAATCCAACATCACCAAAACACAGAACAACCACTCCTTTAACACAATAAAACGTTTATAATACCAATAAAAAAACAACAATGAAATAAAGCAACTGTTAACACCCTGAGGTAAACAGAGGGGGGGGGGGGGAGGAGTTACCCTAGCAGGATCTTGGCGTGGATCTCAAACAACTGAATTATACCTTGAAACTGCATAGACTACACCATGCTTTAAACTGCATCAACTACACCATGCTTTAAACTGCATAGACTACACCATGCTTTAAACTGCATAGACTACACCATGCTTTAAACTGCATAGACTACACCATGCTTTAAACTGCATAGACTACACCATGCTTTAAACTGCATAGACTACACCATGCTTTAAACTGCATAAACTACACCATGCTTTAAACTGCATAGACTACACCATGCTTTAAACTGCATAGACTACACCATGCTTTAACTGCATAGACTACACCATGCTTTAACTGCATAACCTACACCATGCTTTAAACTGCATAGACTACACCATGCTTTAAACTGCATAGACTACACCATGCTTTAAACTGCATAGACTACACCATGCTTTAACTGCATAACCTACACCATGCTTTAAACTGCATAGACTAGACCATGCTTTAAACTGCATAGACTACACCATGCTTTAAACTACACCATGCTTTAAACTACACCATGCTTTAAACTACACCATGCTTTAAACTGCATAGACTACACCATGCTTTTGAAAGAAGGCGGAGTGGGGATATTATGAAAAAGTTAAAGAGGATCATTTTAAAAAGGTTATGATGTTCGGGCCAGAGACAGTTACACACAGATGACTCGCTCACCCATAAGTGATGTCAGAAAATGTCCGTCATTACAATGCTGCTGGCAGACATCATTATGACTCCTATAACAGACATAATGCTGCCACTTGGCCCATAGCCATCTTTCAAAGGGTATTTTACAACAATAAAACATTTGACTGCAAATAGGCAAAAAAACATTCTCATGATATTTGAATTCTCAACCAAATTAAATTGTTCAAACTGCTACTATGTGAATTTCATTAACTGATTTGATTGAATCATTTGCAACCGTATTACTGTGCCTGATCCAGTGGGGCATACCAAAGCTTGTATATTAATCTCTGATGGTATCTTAAATCTCAATCATAGAATTTCACAACCTTACCTTCATTAAAAAGCTCAATAAAGTCCAGGGCGTGTTTTAGTACCAGCCGCATAGTCTCAAAGATGTTACTCCTCAACACCCCCTGAGGCTGGGGGCCGACCTCCAGGCCTGGAAGGAACAGATAAAAAAGCACTTCTTAAACTTGAGGGTCAAGTTCAATCAATGAACATGTTCCACTCCTTTAATCTGACAAAAGACTAAATGAAAGGAACTGTCATGCCAAATCGTGTGCACTGCCAAATCGTGTGCACGGCCATCAGCGCGTCACGACCTAACGCGTCACGACCAGCTGGCGACTGTGACGCGTCAGTCTAGTGTTTTTGAAACCTCCGTTTTGACCGCCATTAGCGAAAAGCTTTAATTTGGCTCTACAAGTGTTAATATGTCATTTTATGACGTTTTAATATGTTTTCAGGCGAGAAAGTAACCATATATATTCACAAAATGTATCCGGTTTATCAAAATAACCCTTATATCTATCTGATCTGACGGTTTTTTTCACAACGTTATTACTTGTCACTTTAAGCCCAGGAGGGAGTTAGCGATTAGCGATGTTTAGCTTAGCTTAGTTTAACAGAAGTATCTTCACTTTTAACATGACTTCCCGTGGCCGTAGAGGGCTGGTCGACGGCTTAAAATGACCGTGTAGACATGTAGACCTTATCCAGCTATAGTCTTGTGTTTCTACCCCGGGCATAGCCGGTGTTATTCACAGACAAACACTCCTGTTAGAGTGGTTCTAGTACACTGGACATAGGTAACACATAGAGAGGCTTCTCCTCTCTCTCTCCATCCTACACCCACCCTGCCTTCTCTCTCTCTCCATCCTACACCCACCCTGCCTTCTCCTCTCTCCATCCTACACCTACCCTGCCTTCTCTCTCTCTCCATCCTACACCTACCCTGCCTTCTCTCTCTCTCCATCCTACACCTACCCTGCCTTCTCTCTCTCTCCATCCTACACCTACCCTGCCTTCTCTCTCTCTCTCTCCATCCTACACCCACCCTGCCTTCTCCTCTCTCCATCCTAAACCTACCCTGCCTTCTCTCTCTCTCCATCCTACACCCACCCTGCCTTCTCTCTCTCTCCATCCTACACCCACGCTGCCTTCTCCTCTCTCCATCCTACACCTACCCTGCCTTCTCTCTCTCTCTCCATCCTACACCCACCCTGCCTTCTCCTCTCTCTCTCTCTCCATCCTACACTACACTACACTACGCATCCTATACTACACTACACTACGCTAGCTCGCGGTGTTCGGGTGACAGCCAGGGCGCGTTCGTAAATACGCTCTGGAAATCTGATCAGCACTCACGGAATGCCTCTTGTCCAATCAAATGACTTGGTCCCTTTATGACGTTGAACCCAGTGTGCGCTCCGGGGCTCTCAGAGCGAATTTACGAACGCAGCCTCAAGTTCAATACTCGCGACACACACGGACTGGTCCAGTTTCACTAACCACTGTGTAGAGTAGTAGACGCATCATTTCTACTAACACAGTAATATGACTACATGATCACACTAGTCTAGTCGTGTTTAAGCCCACGTTTCACTCTCTACTCCTAGACACACACTGTCCTAGTCACACACACTCCTAGTCACACACACACTCCTAGACACACACTGTCCTAGACACACACTGTCCTAGACACACTCCTAGACACACACACTCTTTTTTACTACAGTAAACATTGTATCCAAGAAAAGAAAAAAAAATCAAAGTAAACATTGTCAACAAGAATGAAGCCCTGCATTTTTATAACTTTATATTTGTTTCTCTCTTAGGCAAGTCTAAAGGTTGTGGTGGTGGTGTGTCAATCAATCAATAATCGTTTAGAACGTGTCAGGACCAGGTGGTGACTGTGACGTCATTCTAGTGCGCTGTGTTTAATCCTCCGCACTTTACTCCACCATTTTGCTCTGCTGCCGCACGACGAAACACCTGCTACACGACACACCTGCTACTACAGAGAACTACTAGAACTACTATTAATATATATATATATATATATATATATATATATATATACACAATTAGTATACATATCAGATAATAGATATGGCATCCTATACTAGCCACAGTGAAATTTTCTTATATCTGTCCAAAGCCCAGGAGGATATGTCTGCAGAGAAGAAGCGTGCTCTCCGGAGAGCAGCTGAGAATTACATGCTTCAGGGTAAGATTTGTTAAATTAACCCATAAAGCAATAAAGTAGTGTACTACTAAAAAAACAACAACAACAAAAAACATTATTTAACAAGTCCTGGTCTCTTTTCTCTAATCCTTTTGATGTTTGTTGGGAATTTGTATTACAATAACTAGAAGTGATAAATCATGTACTATGTGCTCATTTAAATAATATGTGAATGCGGTCAGTTGAGAACAATAGGAAGGTCACGCAAAGCCAAAAGAGAGGTTCTGTTTTTGAGCGACAAGAAGAAATACAAGCTCCTGACTAAAAGAACGTTTTATGATTCAAACTGCCTGTAAATTACTTATTTTTACCTATGTGCTAACAACCATTTTACACCTGCTGTTATAATATTCTATTTTTCTGTACTTTCATAACTAATGATTAATGATAAGTCTATTCTTCTAACTTGTAAATCGAATCCTAATATTACTGTGTAACTTCAATAGTTGTGTTTTCACAAGACATTCTGATAACAAGACATTCTGATAAGGACACTGACACAATGCTCTGCTCATACAAAGTACGATATCACCATGGGAACGAGACGCTAGCAGGACACTCAAGCTGATAACATACATACACTCTCGCACCCACACAGGAGAAGAATTGAAGGCCAATGCTAACGAGAAGACTTTCTGCAGCTGCAACGGATTTGTGCTGACACTTGGAAAACTACCAGATAGAGGGGGGGGGGGCATCACCCAGCCCAAAATGTTTAATGAATTGTATAAAGGACTATGTACGGAGGTGAGAGGGACTCTGGTTTTTGGTGGAGCCACTGCAGTTAACTTGTTGACGGCTAGCTGAGATAGGCCTGCAGAGGTGAAGCTAGATAAGACACTTTTCCATGGAAATGAACTATTATTGCTTGCTGATGTGCTTGAATAAATATTATCTTAATGAACAGTTCAGTAGTGGTGCCTAATATTTGATTGGATCATATCATCTTAAGAAGTGATATCAAGGACGTCTCGTTGAGATTAAACGAACTCACTTGTAAGTGACGACTCAATTAAATCGATTCTGGAGAAGTTGATCGCCTTACATGTTGTAGATGGTCTCATGTATTATAGGCCCAAGAAGGGACAGCCACAAAGGAGGGTCATCATGTCAGACGAGGAAAAGGAGAAAGTGCTGACCGAGGTCCATGCCGGTCACTTCGGAGTGAAGCGCATGATTAACAAGATTAATCTGCGCTTCTTCTGGTTTGGCATTGTGAAGGATGTGAAAGACTGGGCAAGCAAATCTATTATTTCTTTAGTTAGTTTTTATGTTTTACAAACAGTAGCAAGATTGTATTTTACACACAGATAATATTCATTCATTCACATTTCATTTCAACTTGCACTTTACTGATTGTTTCAAGGTCCGTACCTGCGTGGCTTGCCAGAGGTTTGAGAAGGTGAAGACTGAAGCCCCTGAGCTGAAGAGCATCAAGCCTGTTTCACCGTGGTACATGATTGGTGAGTTCTACACTTTTATATCCCAATTAATTTTTTGGGGTTTGACTTGTTTCCCACCATGCTTTCTTTCAGTATGCTCTTTTAGTGTGAATGTTTTACTTCCGCTTGTCCAATGTTAGAGTATGCCAACACATTTTTCTTGCTAGGTGTGGACCTCATCGGACCGTTCAAGGCCTCATCCAAGAATAGCAATCGCTACTGCCTCACAGCGACAGATTTCTTCACCAAGTGACAGTTACATTTGTTGGGAATTTGTATTAAAATCACTAGAAGTGATAAATCATGTACTATGTGCTCATTTAAATAATATGTGAATGCGGTCAGTTGAGAACAATAGGAAGGTCACGCAAAGCCAAAAGAGAGGTTCTGTTTTTGAGCGACAAGAAGAAGACAAGCTCCTGACTAAAAGAACGTTTTATGATTCAAACTGCCTATAAATTACTTATTTTTTACCTATGTGCTAACAACCATTGTATACCTGCTGTTATGATATTCTATTTTTCTGTACTGATTTTATACTTTCATAACTAATGATTAATGATAAGTCTATTCTTCTATACTATACTTTAACTTACAAAATCAAATCCTAATATTACTGTGTAACTTCAATAGTTGTGTTTTCACAAGACATTCTGATAACAAGACATTCTGATAAGGACACTGACACAATGCTCTGCTCATACAAAGTATGATATCACCATGGGAACGAGACGCTAGCAGGACACTGCTGATAACACACAGTACACTCTCGCGCACCCACACAAGAGAGGAATTGAAGGCCAACGCTAACGAGAAGACTTTCTGCAGCTGCAACGGATTTGTGCTGACACTTGGAAAACTACCAGATAGAGGGGGGGGCATCACCCAGCCCAAAATGTTTGATGAATTGTATAAAGGACTATGTACGGAGGTGAGAGGGACTCTCGTCTGGTGGAGCTCTTGCAGTTAACTTGTTGACGGCTAGCTGAGACGGGCCTGCAGAGGTGAAACTAGATGAGACCACTTTTCCATGGAAATGATATTGCTTGCTGATGTGCTTGAATAAATATTATCTTAATGAACAGTTCAGTAGTGGTGCCTAATATTTGATTGGATCATATCATCTTAAGAAGTGATATCAAGGACGTCTCGTTGAGATTAAACGAACTCGCTTGTAAAGTGACGACTCAATTAAATCGATACTAGAGAAGTTGATCACCTTACACCTTTCATCCCCATCCACCCAGTACACTGGTAAGTCACATTGAATAGGGATTATTTAGAAATGTGTTTACTCACAAAATGTTATTTTGACTGTACATATCTGTGCTTGTTTGTGTGTTTACACTAACAAGATGGTTATTGCTTACCTCAACAGGAGAGCTGATTGGTGTGATGTTACCTAACCCCCCAGATGTTACCCACCAACCCTCCAGATGTTACCCCCAACCCTCCAGATGTTATCCCCTAACCTCCCAGATGTTACCCCAACCCTCCACCACCACCTCAGACACACCACCACCACCTCAGACACACCACCACCACCTCAGACACACCACCACCACCTCAGACACACCACTACCACCACCACCTCAGACACACCACCACCACCTCAGACACACCACCAGGATGTGGTAGAGGTGGTCCTCACGGAGGATGTAGCAGGGCTGGACAGGGACTTATGTACAGGGGAACGGGCCCTCACGGAGGACGTAGCAGGGCTATCTGTGTATTTATCTGTTCTATTATTGTTGAATTTGTGAATGATATGTTACTCCCTAACTATTATTATATACCTGATTGTAACCTGTACAGTTCTTTTGCAAACGTTATCCCCCTGAAGTGTTGTGTATTTATATATAAAGTTTATTCTGTTTTCTGAATCAGTGTGGACTCGTGGTGTGTTTGTTCATCGTCTGACATTGGCACGTTTTATTACAATATCAACTACTATACTAGTCCAAAAGTTACATATGACTGTAGTTATCATAACTGTACATGTCCTACTCTAATGGATCTTGAACGAAACGCGCATTTTTTTTATTAAGTTGAATTGCTGAGTTGCGTTTGCAACTTTATGAGAAAATGATCTGCTGATCAGACCACTCTAACAGGAGTGTTTGTCCGTGAATAACACCGGCTATGCCCGGGGTAGAAACACAAGACTATAGCTGGATAAGGTCTACAGGTCTACACGGTCATTTTAAGCCGTCGACCAGCCCTCTACGACCACGGGAAGTCATGTTAAAAGTGAAGATACTTCTGTTAAACTAAGCTAAGCTAAACATCGCTAATCGCTAACTCCCTCCTAACGTCAGATCAGATAGATATAAGGGTTATTTTGATAAACCGGATACATTTTGTGAATATATATGGTTACTTTCTCGCCTGAAAACATATTAAAACTTCATAAAATGACATATTAACACTTGTAGAGCCAAATTAAAGCTTTTCGCTAATGGCGGCCAAAACGGAGGTTTCAAAAACACTAGACTGCCGCGTCACAGTCGCCAGCTGGTCGTGACGCGTGCCAGCTGGTCGTGACGCGTTAGGTCGTGACGCGCTGATGGCCGTGCACACGATTTGGCAGTGCACACGATTTGGCATGACAGCTCCCAGGCTTTGGAATGCTCTGCCCTTGGATCTTAGATCAATGCTGGCTCGGTCGAGGTTTTTAAAAAGACTGTGTTGTATAGACAGGCTTTTGGATAGCCCCAAGGACCTGTCTTTCTGTGTCCTGTTGATGTTGTTGTACACCTGTTGTCTGTTACTTGTTTTTATTTTCACTTGTTTTGCCTGTTTTAACTTGCTGTGGCTTTCGCTCTTGTATTATGTTTTATTGTGTTTCTTCCTTGTTATGTAAAGCACTCTGTGCCCCTTGGTCTGGGAAAGGTGCTCTATAAATACATTTTACTTACTTACTTACTGTATTTGTCTAGATTTGTCTAAATCTACTGTATTTGTCTAAATCTACTGTACTTGTCTAAATCTACTGTATTTGTCTAAATCTACTGTACTTGTCAGACATCTTTCCCAATTCCCTGGACTCACCGACGGGGTGCTTGGCCACGGATCGTGAGGTTGAGTACTTCAGTAGCGGGTGCTCAGTCAGTAGAACTGGACAACTGGCTGGAGCAATGGCTTTCTGCATGACAAAAGAAAGATCTGTCCATTTCTGAACAAACACACACTCAACACAGAAACATGTTCTCCTCTGTAACCGGAACAGTTGAAACACTGTGGTCATAAATATACCAATAAAAGGTAAGATATTAAAGCACTTGAACAATTTTAATTATCTTCACTTCTTAATCCCTTCCTCTATACATTACCAAGCTGTCTGACCTATGGACTCCACTGGTTAACCGATATTCTTAAATGGTAATGTCATTCTGTTATTCAACAACCTAATCTATCCATCATGCATATAACCTTTAATATCAGTAAATGATCAAAGGATTGTCAAAAGTGACCACGGTAGAATAAGAGAATAGATAATAGAGAGAGAGTATAGCCTGTCACCTTAATGTAGTGCATCATCTGGAGGTTGAAGTGGTCCTTGGAGCTCTCCAGTATGAGTGTGCAGCCCATGTTGGATGTGGTGTTGTGGAGGTCAAAGATGACTTCATAGGCATCAGGGCTCCCCTTCGGTCCAAACATCTGGTTGATCTCCTGGGCCCGCTGGACCTCGTAAGGCATGTCATCTCCACCAGGGGCACTGTGGAGACAGCAGACAACAGCTTATCAGGTAGTTCAGCAACATGCCTTGCCAATAGCATTTTTACTCGACTCTAAAAAGATATCAGATATAAGATATTATTATAAGATGTTATAAAAGATATAAAAATATCAAACTAGTTTCAAACTAAGTACAAATATAACATTTACAGTTATATTTAAATTTTTGGCATTTAGCAGACGCCTTATTCCAAAGCGACTTACAACAGATACATTTGACTAAGTAAGTGTATCCACCAGTCACAGCAGGAGAAAGTAATCTATGCTCAATCCAGGGGCCATTGGCAGTCCCAAGGATTTTATTTTTTATTTTATTTTTTACACAGGAGAAACAGTATAGGCGGGTAGTAGATGTCTCAAGAAAAACAGTATAGGCGGGTAGTAGAAGTCTCAGGAGAAACAGTACAGGGGGTAGTAAATGTCTCAGGAGACACAGTGCAGGGGGGTAGTAGATGTCTCAGGAGAAACAGTACAGGGGGTAGTAGATGTCTCAGGAGAAACAGTTAAGGTGTAGCCTGAAGAGATGGGTCTTCAGTCTCCGGCGGTAGATGGGAAGTGATTCTGCAGTTCTGTCAACCGTGGGAAGCTTGTTCCACCAGCAGGGAGCCAGTATAGTGAAGAGACACGACTGCCGCATCGGCGTAGAGGTGGTGGAGCCAGTCGGCCAGCAGAGGTGGAGGAGCGGAGTGAACGGGCTGATGTTTGGGGGGTGACCATTACTTGCAGGTAGCAGGGGCTGATGCTTTTGCCGCCCAGTAGGCGAGCACCAGGGTCTTGAATCTGATCCAAGCTGCTATCGGGAGCCAGTGAAGGGTGCGAAGAAACAGGGGAACAGCAGCATTCTGGATGAGCTGCAGCCAGCAGTGCGTTGCAGTAAGTGCTGGAGTGCTGGACCAACAGTTGAGCTGCATCTCTGGTGAGGAATGGACGTATCCTTCTGATGTTGTAAAGGAAGAATCTGCAGGAGCATGCTGTCGCTGCGATGTTTGCCACACAGGATAATTGGTTGGGGGGGGAGGGGACATAAATAGTTGAGTGTCGTCTGCGTAGATGTGGTAGGAGAACCCATGTGAGGAGGAGAGCCAAGAGACTTGGTATAAAGGGAGAACACTAAAGGCCCTGGGGTACCCCAGTGGTGAGGACAGCGATCCTCTCCAAGTCACCTGGTAGGAGCGATCAGCCAGGTAGGAAGCAAACCAGGAGAGTGCAGAGCCAGAGATGCCCAGTTCTGAGAGGGTGGAGAGAAGGATCGGGTGGTTTACTGTGTCGAAGGCAGCAGACAGGTCCAGGAGAATGAGAACAAGAATGAAAATGAGAGAATGAGAACAAAAGCTTGAGCAGAGTGGAGAGCCTCCGTGACAGCAAAGAGAGCAGTCTCAGTAGAGTGCCCAGCCTTAAAGCCGGATTGGTGGGGATCAAGGAGGTTGTTCTGAAGGAGATAGTGAGACAGTTGGTTAGAGACAGCACGTTTAAGGGTTTAAGGGTAGAAAAGAAGGAGAGAAGGGATACCGGTCTGTAGTTGTGGACAGAAAACAGGCCCGGGACAGATCCTGTGGATAGGGAGGAGTTGATTACGGTGGAAGGAGGAGTTGATTATTGGAAAAGAGGGGAGGGGATGGGATCATGAGGGCAGGTGGTTGCCCACTTAGTTTTAGAATATCATCAGGGGGGCGGGGGGAAAGAGATAGTTAGCAGTGTTAGTGTGAGGTGGAGAGAAGGAGCTGCTAATGTCATCAACCTTATCTTCAAAGTAGGTGACAGGAGTCAAAACAGGAGTCATCCGCAGACAGGGAGGAGGGAGGTGGGTTGAAGAGTGTGGAAAATATGTAGAACAATTTCCTAGGGTTAGAGGCAGAGGATTGTATTTTGGAATGATCGTAGGATGCTTTAGCAGCTGATGCAGAGGCGTAGTTGGAGAGGAGAGAGTGACAAAGGTTTAGGTCATCAGGGAGGCCGATTTTTCTCCATTTCCTCTCAGCTGCGCTTCCTCTGAGCTCGATTCTAGCATGTGGTGCTTCAGAGAGCCAAGGAGCGCGTGGAGAGGATTGTGCTGGCTGCAGAGATGTTGTGACATGTCGGATGCTTTAGCAGCTGCCCCAACCTAACATTTATTGTAAATGTTAACAATTCTTCAGTAATATGCCCATGCACAGCCTCAGAAGACAAGTGGCTTTGGAATTTCTAGAAGGACGTTTTGTGCTTTTTAGAGAAGGAAACTACTTGTCCCGTTTTCTACCACTATATTGCTGAGTTTAGCTGGTGTTGCTACTGAACAAAACAACTAGATCGGCCTAAGATATGAACACAACTTTAATCAGAAAGAAAGCCACACTAAACCACAAATAGTGAGCAGCACCCCATGGTATTGTGATAAGCTTCTTTTCATGCAGGACAAGCTGTTTGAGCAACCTAACACCTCTCATGTTCTTAACTCCTGGAGTGTACGGTCACATGCCTCTGATTATCACGAGTCCTGCAGCTGGACTTGAAAAACCTGATGCTCTGCAGACAGCAGAATCCTGTTATGTACGACTTATTCAGTGCTGCAGGAGGTAACGTTGCACACACACATATCATGTTACCTTGGGAACGAGGAGGGCAGTCAACTGACACTTCCCAGGTCTATCTCTGTATCAAATAGTAGGTTGAACACTTGATCTTTTGGCACTTCTTATATTTATATTTATTTATTACTTTTTGCACTATGATGTTGGTTTGCACTGTCTTGTCCTGTCCTGTTGTAAACTGCGCTCCACTGTACCAAACCAAATTCCTAACATGTTTACATGTCATGGCAATAAGTAAGTAAGTAGTAAGTAAGTAACGTTTATTTATATAGCACAAAATGTACAACGACAAGAGCCGCCCAAAGTGCTTAACAGATCAAATATAAAGAGAAAAACAAGATAAAAGAGATAAAATACAGATTAAAGAAAACTGATCAAATAGAAAATTACACTAAAAACAAGGTGCAGTACAAATAGAAGTGCAAAGAGTGCAGTGTCGGGAAGGCAGGCTCACCTCAGGTCAAAGGCCAGGGAGAAAAGATGTGTTTTGACATTTTTTTAAAAGCCTCAATGCTCTCTGATGTGGAGGGGGAGACTGTTCCAGAGCCTAGGGGCCTATGTAGCAGTTGATTTCTACAAATACGAATAGATTCACATTTAACCCACCTTGCTAAGAATGCCAACATTTCAAACATCTCAAATCTGGATCAGAACAAAACATCAAAGATCAAAGAAAGATAAAGATCATCACTATGTCAAAGCAGGAAAGGCCTATTTTGGAACAGTGGCATTTCTAAATGTACTGTAATTAATTACTCATATTCATATTCATGCTTGCATTCAAAGGACATGTTTTTACAATTTGGAGGACAACTACAAGACAGCATTATGAGTCCTCAAAGCCCATTCTTCTCACATAGACTTGAGTTTCTGAGCACTAATAACATCCCTGGGCATCTCATCTCTAAGTGATAACTAAACTCACCATGCTCCATTCATATCACTCTATAGATTCCCAAAAGACTGTCAAACTGCTCCCTTCCTCTTCCGTTTTTTTTTTTTTACATTTCTAAAACAACAAATGCTCCCATGCTGAACCAGCGTGTTCTCAAAGCTGCTCCACAACATAATGGCACCTGTGCTAGCTATGTTTGTCTCTTTCTCTTCCCCACGCAACCCTTTTTACAATCCTCTTTTCACTGCATATCTAGTAATGTCCGGATACCTGTAGTTGGGCCCATGCCATTGGCTCAATAGAGACTGGCAGGTTTGGCTGAATGCATGTACCGTACACTTGCACATTAGAAGAATAGTGTATAGTGTGGCAAATGCATTTACATCAACAAAAGGCAATACCACGCAAAAAAAATCCAAGTTTAATCTACATACTACCGACAACCTATCTGTTTTAAGGTTGAGGGGGGCATACAGCATGGCTATCTTTAGAATGTCTCTTGCAGGGGGGGATATCTTCTTACTCTATGTGGGCTTAATGTTTTTACAAGTAAATAGTGTGTCCTGAATAGAGTTAAAGCTGGATTTCCAGTCCTAGATCTATCTAGATGAAGTTTTCTCCTAGACTGAAAAGCACCTTCAATTGACAGTCTCTGTACCTGTGAAATGTAAAGTCTGAGCTGGCTCCAATTTGCTTTAGTAAATGGTTCTGAACTGAGCAAAATACCTAACAACTCTGAATACTCTGCATGTTTTTGACAAAACAATAATCATTCACTCCGAGTTTCAGTAAACAGTCTGTAAAAGCTAAATCCTATAATTAATTAGAGGAGCAGTGTTCAATGACCACACTGTTACACTGAAGTACAGGTTTTCTAAACATTTTGTTCTTGGAAAAAATACTATCGGCTAATGCCAATTCAGAAACAAGAACATTTACACGTTTAAACTAGACAGGCTACAGTTGAATAACCTTGTGAAACAGACTGTTCCTGCCAATGACATTGCAATCAGCCCAATCATTCTGCTTCCATGCACAGTAGAAGAAAAAGACTCATGTGGAATTCCCTCACGTTTGCCCAGAGAGGTTTGCCCAGAGAGAGAGGGGGCTTGGCTTCACATCAGCTGAGAGAGGGTCACTTTGCAGTTTATGTAGAACTCTGGACTATATGTACGATTATTTCTCACGTGTTAATAAACCACATGGGGATTCCATATGGCCTGTAGTATGTATATGCTTATAATAAACGTAATTGTGAAATCAACTAGCCTGCATACGTTGCTACATATTTAAAGAACACTTGATTATAATTTGTTTACATGAAGCCTGAGTTAGGATTTAGGCTTATATATGTAGAAAAATAAAAGTCACAAGAGAAGACATTGCCAAAATAACTATTGATCTTTGGGACATAAGGCAAGATGAAGGTCTCAAAGGTCCATGCCGTTTACCTGAGATTCTCTGGCGTGAAAGCTCTGTTCAGATCTGTGTCCACATATCTGGAGCATTTCTCCACGGCTCTGGGGTTGGTTATGAAGGCTTTGGTCTCAACTCCCTTTCTCTGGATCTCTGCTCCGTTCCTGATCCAGAGGTTCACCAGCGTCACACCTGACATCTCATTGCCGTGTGTGCCTCCAAAAATAGCAACTCTTCTAGCTTCTTGAAAACAGAGAACATCAGGACATGTCATAGTGATGACAAGTGTGGAAATGCTCAAATTAACAATTTATAGCGCGAGCGTGAGGGCTGGAGAGAGCAGCGGAAAGTTGCGAGGCTATTTAAAGCTCTGTGGACGTTTCTTAGGCTAAATGACCTATGCTGTTCCCCGGGTACACTTACATAACACCGCCACCGGACTAGCGGGATAATAACTCACTGAACACAGAACTCAGCCTTACTGAGAGGGTTGGGCCATCCTCTCACAGCACATTTCATGGGTGGCTTCGCTGTGCAGACTTACTAAAGAGAAATATTGCATTATTACCAGGTCCATTTTCTATGTCACACTGAAATTGTAACATTTCCTAAATGCATCATGCTGTTTTAAACCGTAGCCGACATCAAGTTGTTCAACTCTGACATTGTACACCATGTCATCAGCCATTATCAGGTAGGCCTACCAAGGTGAAGGTTATTAAAGTTATTCAACAACACAATCATTTTGTCATTGTTAAAGCACCACTCCATATCTGGCCATGCAGTATTTTATTGTTCGAATTAGTATTACTACTATTGAACAAATCAAATCAAACTTTATTTATATAGCCTTTCGTGCAAAATTGCAATAGTGCTTAACAATATAAAGAAAACACGACAATGCAATGAAAATACAATACAGTGAAAAATAAATAAATATATATGTTAATAAAAAGAGACATGGTAGAACAGAGAGACCAGTGTAGCACAGTAGAATAGGGTAGATTAAAGATGAATTAAGAGAATGGCAAAATAAAACGTTTTTTAAGATTGATTTTTCACGGTGTTCACAGATTATGACGCCCTCAGCTCCTCTAGCAGGCTGTTCCAGAGAGATTTACACATTATTTGATAAACAGCTGAAACACATTTCATTTCAAGGAATTCTGACAAGTAGACTATTTAACCATGATATCAAAGTGGTATTTTTAGTCAAAATATATATTCAGGTCATATTTGACAGTTGTAGAGGCATGATCTTCTATCACATAATGTATGCTGTACTGAACACATTTACTGAATAGAATCACATTGCAACTGTTTTAGACAAAAGGAGTGAACAAGGTCAAAACAAAACCCTCTCATGCAGCACTTGAAGAAACACATTGTAAAATATTTTAATAGTAACATAAGTCGTTCTCTGTCTTTTGTTGTCCACTAGGTGGCGCGGTAGGGTCGAAATCCACTGTCAATGGATCAACCAGGAGCAGGGTTGTGACCATTGAGGGTTGTGTTGACCGTAATATTTGTGACAGAGTATTCTCATTCTCACCAAATATAAAATGTCATATGTATATATATATATATATATATATATATGTATACAAAAATGTAAAATGTATGTATAATAAAAAACCATGAATGACAATAAAGCCTGTAAACATATGATGTATTATTAAATTATACAATTGGGCAAAAACAGTGCATCTCAATATGAAAAAATTAAAATAAAAGCAAAAGCGTCTAATTTGGAGACCGGTTTTCTCAAACAAATCCTCTGAACATCTAACCCTAGCTTTGCACACTAGTGACAGAACTGAACTGTAACAAACACTTTTTTTCTGAAATGTCCATGTTGCAGAGTAGACCAGCACCTATCGGGTGGACGTAAACAAGGGGGAGGGTTAGGGGATAGTGTTGAAGGAGATCATTGGTTGGTAGGAGATTAAGATGATGATTAATACAATGGCTATGCGTTTCCAACAGTCTTTCTACTGGCTTAATGAAGGCCACATTTAACGTGTTGGTGCAGCAGACCTTTCGGGGATTCAAGCAGAAGTCTCTGGGAATGGAATCACTTTCCTACATTTCCGATGTGCTCACCGGCATAAAACACATGCCTGCAAAATACCATAAACAGTACCTTGTAAACTAAAATAATATTAAATATATATATATATTTCTGCCCAGCAAACACCATGGGGATTATCTGACCTAATTGTCAGAGAAAGAATATTTCTGTATACAGGCTGGTGGTGGATTGCATAGGGAGTCAATTCATTCATTAATTGCAGCAACAACATGTTCACACACTAACTATGTTTTCATATGAACTCTTTGGACAATGGAGGAAAAAATCTCCCATAACACAAAAGCCCCTTTGCCATCCCAAAGTCCATATCAACACTACTCATTGCAGTCAGTCATGAGGTAGTCCTTAGTTGGATCATGAAGTCTCTTCTTTCTTCTTTTTTTCTTGTTTGATGTTGACACCATTTCATCAGAGTGTGATATAACATTGATCTCTGGTAATATAAGGCAGACAGGCATAATCTCAGAAATCATCTCTTCTGTCTGTCTTTCTATTGTGCCCTCATGAGCTACTACCAACCCTTCATGCATTTGTCTCTCTTTCTTCTTCTTCGACTCTATTTCAGTGGACTGGGACACAGAGCTCTGTACCTCATTGTCTACAGATTCCCTTCTCTTTTTCCTCTTCCTCTTCCTCTGTGTGTCTGTGTCATCAGAATTTGACACAGGAATATCAGGTCTCTGTATCAAAGCATGTTCAGCTTCCATTCCTAATTCAGTTGCGATGTTCATATTCTGTGAGATTTCATCACCACATTGCAGTCTTTCCTCTGAATCAAGTTGGGTGGATATTTTTTTCTTTTTCTTCTTCTCTTTTTTATGTGAAACGGCGTCATCCTCCATTAAAGCATATGATTTGTTCAGAGAAATCACAACACTATCTACTTCCTGTGGTGCTGCTGCTGTATCCTCATGGATGACATTTCTATGGTCTTTAGATCGCTCCTTTTTCTTCTTTCTTGAGCTTGTGATCTTGAAAGTTTGAGAAGGTTCATTTTCCTTTTCATGGCATTCCTCTATGCCCATGGGGGTTTCTATAACCCTGTCCTTATCCTTATGTTTCTTCTTTTTTCTTTGTGACACCACATCACTGGATTCAGACACAGAACTCTTAAGTGTTTCATGACATTCTTCAGTATCACCTTCTTGATGTTGTACCATAGTTTCTTTCTCAGCTTTCCGTCTCTTTTTTCTCTTTTTACTCTCTGTGACCATATCATCAGAATTCAACTCTGTGTCCGGGGAAATACCAACATTATGTTCTTCACGTCTTGCCTCAAAATCTTCAGATGTGTCAGTAGTAAGTATTTTGTCTTGTTTACGTTTCCTCTTTTCACATACAGCGACTTCTTCAGATTGAAAGAGAGCACTTGTAATCTGATCCATGTGAGTATTCTTTATCCCTGTATAATTTTTGCTCCCTGTGTCACAATGAGAGGACGATTCCCTCCTTTTCTCCTTTCTTCTCTTCTCTCTTGGTGACATCATCACATCTTCACACTGGGAGACTGGATTCTCAGCAATCTTATCCTGGGACATCCTGTCAGCCTCTCCTCTCTGTAGGGTCCCTGTAGTTACACGAGTGGCTGTATCATTATGATCATCTCGACACCCAACTCCCTCTTCTATACTCTCAACATCCCTTTTCCTCCTCTTCTTTTTCTTGTGTTCATTGATTTGTCCTTCAACATTTGTACAATCTTTTGTGACTTCTGGGGCTCTTAAAGGATGGGTATCATATTTTTGTTGAACATCTCTTGTCTGGTGAAGGTCATGATGGTCTGATAGATGGTCCACACTCTGGGCCTCAAGATCCTCTAGGAATCTTTCCAAGTCGCTTCCTGTAATTTCCCTCAAATAAGCATTAGGTGAATTTATCATTTCACCTGAAAGGTTCATAAACATTCTCTCTTCATCTCTTGATCCCTCACCTACAATATCCAACACCTGACTTTCAGTTAACAACTCACTCAGTGATGTCACTGTACTGGGGTCCTCTTCCACCACCTCCTCCTCCTGGTGTTTATGGATGTTTCCCGTATTACATGTCCTTGATCTGCTCCGCCGTGATCTAGTCTTGGAAACCAAGGGAACTCGGGTTTTGAGTCTTTTGACACGTGGACGGGGTTGACCCCAGTGTCCATATCTGATCTCCTTTTCCGCTGATGGAATAAATACATCAATATCCTGTAAGAAATGTTTGTATTAAATTAACTTCAGACCAGTGTTGAATGGCAAATGCTGCTTGACTCATAACTAGAACTCAGAAAAATGACCAGATTCATACGATTTGTCATACGCACCACAACTCTGATGTCATCTTCATCACTACCTTCAGATTGCTCCTCCTGTCTGTAGGTAAACAAGCATTATTATGCATTTCAAAAATCATTCAAAAGGAGCTCAACGATGACACGGTATGTGGTCTCTATTTCATAACTGATATCTATCCAAAGACAGTCTCCAGACATCACCTCAAATGTTTACCCTTTCAAATTAGGGTGACCAGATGTCCCGCTTTGCGCGGCCACGGGGCCAGTGTCCATCTGCAACAAAGCGCCGCAACCAAGCGCCGACATGTTCAGTTGCAGCAGAACGTCCAGATTCTATGGAAGGTCTTCAGCCTATCAGGAAACAGCATTCATGTTCCCATGGCAACGTCGTGACGTATTTCCGGGTCCAACGTTTGCTGAGGCACTCTCTTCGAAATTCTGCAGTGCTGTGTCCCTTGTTGTATGAATAGATCCGAGTTGAGAAACGATTGAACTGTCATTCTACTGCTTTCCTTGTAATTCTCTGGTGCGGGGAATGTTTTGATTTGAACCCGGAAATTGCTAAACGTCACGCGTGACATCGGACTTAACAACCGGTGGTTCGCACATTCAGCCAACTCCCTATATCCACGTGGGGCCGTTGCCATGGGAACATGCTGTTTCCTGATAGGCTGAAGACATTCCATAGAATCTGGACGTTCTGCTGCAACTGAACATGTCGGTGCTTGGTTGCGGCGCTTTGTTGCAGATGGACACTGGCCCCGTGGCCGCGCAAAGCGGGACATCTGGTCACCCTAATTCAAATATGAGAGCTGTAGCAAACTTACTCTGGTAGTGGAGGTAATCCATCATCTTCATCCAAACATCTCTTTGGTAAAGCTCGGTCCAGGGTTGCGTTCAGTGCTTTGACGCATTCAAAAAAGCCTCCAAGTGCTGAACTCTTTGAAAGCAAAGAGTGATTAATGTCAGTGGGTCTGAGACATTATTATGGAGTTAAATAAACTAAGGTTAGGGAGGACACACCTCAACTAACCTCAAATTTCACCCCAAACTAATTACCTACTATACATTGCAATATCCAGAGTCCTCCCACCTGGACACACCCACTTCAGACAACCAATCTCCATCACACTCCTAAATTTCGTTGTTTGGTACCTGTACTGTAGCAATGACAATAAAGTCCATTCATTCATTCATTCATTCATTCATTCATTCATTCATTCATAAATCCATTTCACAATAACATCCTGTCCAACTCTTCTCATTAAATATCCCTAAACACATTCAGTTGCAGGTGTGGTTTTCAGACACACTGAAATAGAGCATCCCAAAGTACTACCAGAAGGTGGAGTTTATTTAATCATGGAGAGCTGCATATACTCTTACCGCAAGTGTCACACTCTTCAGATATGGTGATGCTCTATAGTATGTCCTCCCTCGGCTAGACAGGCATTTACTTCCGTTAACCTTGTCCAGGAAGGGAAACGAGTACTTTTTCAGCTTGTAGTTTTCTGCTTTCCACTCTCTGACAGTGTTGCAGGTTGTAATTGCAGAGACAGCCCGAGTTCTTTGATGACTGGAACGGCCATCTTCCTCCCCACTCTCTTCTGAGTATATGGGCTCTGACCTCTTCTTTGAGTGACATCTTTTCACTGACCTCACCACCTCTGTCACTGGATGTTGTGTTATAAACAGGCTGTCGTCTGAATCACTGCAAGGAAACACAATGACACAATAACACAGATTAGCAAAGAGAATGGAAACAGCCCTAATTCAATCTCTCTGATGTTTTCGGTTGACTGCAGCAGACTCTTTACTTGTAAGGGTGTACTTCAGTGAATGTAGCGGATGTGATTAGGAAGCACGCTCTCATGATGAGGTAGCCCTGTCTGTGTTACATGTGAACTCAAGTGTTGCCCTTGGACATAGACAATGTCCTCTCGGCCTAAAGGCATGGGACTTTCAAGTGGGAGACATGGGTTAAAACCCTGCTGGAGACATGATGTTAGGATAGATATTTTTCAAAGGTCCTATTGTCCATTCTGTAGCACCAGCTGCTTAAATCATGATGTTACATATCTTATCAGTTTTCCTGTTTTAATATGCACATTATCAGTATTGTATCCTAAGAACACATACGACTCATTGTAAGCTACTGTCTGGGAACTGTCTGATGACCATGAATCCAGGTGTTGTAAGAACCGATAAAAAAAACTCTCACGTCTAACACAAGACAACACTCCATTCATAGTTTTAGAATATTCTAATAGGCCATTCAGCTCTTACATCATAGTGGCCAAAAGGGGAAGGACTCTGTGTTTTATGAAAGTATATCATGTATTGTAAACTGAAGAAGAACACCGTTCCTCTTAGATTTCCAGCTGCTGCAGCACTGTTTTGTACTCTACGTGTAATTTTCAATAAATATATATATATCCACTTGTGCAATAGAAAACATCTCTCCTCTTTCTTGGAGCAGTCAACAAAAGAACCGATTCTGATTTTAATTCCAACAATTAGCTAGTCTATTGTAAACCATTCCACTGTCAAGACATGGTAGTCAACACATGTATGCAGACTTAATGGGGAAAAGATTTAAATCATCGGTTTCAATATCAACAACACAACACAAGCTGTCACCTATTCATACTGAGAGAGGAGAGTTGATGCTTTAGTTTAGCACACACACCATGCACTGTAGTGAAAGCATAATACCACCTTTGAGCCAAATGGACAGAATGTGGTTTCATGGACCCATCTTTCCAGTTTCCCAGCATTGATCCGTACCTGTCTGCAGAGTAATCCACATGGCCAGGGACAGGGTGGCATAGCCCTGTCCCCTTTGTCTGTCCACCTGAGCCAAGAGCAGCCTCGAAATACCGTGAGATACTTTCCACGACATCTGCAGGAGGAGTTTCTAGTATAATAACGTCTGATAAGTGATCTGTCTCTGTCACGACTGATAAGTGATCTGTCTCTGTCACGTCTGATGAATCCAACACTAGGTATGGATCATCTCTGTCATGCTGCCCACCAAATGAGGCCATGAGGAGTTCCTCACATTGATAGTTGAAAGTCTATCCAGAACTGTTCAAAAGCTTGCCGAAGCGAGCTGACCCGAGCCGAGCCGGGCCCTGTAGTGGAAAAGCACCAAGTGATTCACCCAAAAGGTCTACAGGACACAATTGACTTGAAAGTGTCTTGGTCAAACACGTGTAACGTAAAAGAATAACCGATGTCTCAGAGCACACTCACACGTGTCCAGAGGATAAACAAGGAAGTAGACTAAGCTACGTCAGAGACTCATAACTGGTTGGACAACCAAGACTGTTTTATGAGTTTTCCTCCGGACCATCAGGTGATCTCAACGTCTCCCACAGCGTGTGACTCCTACAGGACACAGAATGGCAGATACCAGCAAGACTGAGAAGTTTCAGTTACATGTCCCGAATCTAGAGGAATTATGTGACAGTAAGTTAATACGTAGGCTAATTGCTGCATTCAATATTTTTTTTTGTCAAAAGTTCGAACCGACCCACGTCTTTCCTGCAAGTGTAACAAATAGTGATTGAGAGATGACACAATTGTTGATGTTGTTTTAATTCAGTTGTTTATTGTCATCATGTGTATGATTTATGATTTATTGCAGTATTGCAGAAAGGACTGAAAAGCAATTTTGCTGACGCGCAAGTCTGTGTGGTGGAGTGTCCAGATCTGACCCAGGACCCGTTCAGATTCCCGGTCAAAGGTCAGGATCACTTTCTGTTCTCTTCATCTCCCTGCACCCCATTCCCGTTATAAGCTTTGATCATTTTGTACAATTTCCACCGTTATTTCGACAGGTTTGTGCGGCAGACCTCGTATAACAGATGTGGGAGGAGTGCCTTATTTGGTACCCCTGGTCCAACAGGACAAGGTACAGTGCCAGTAAGAAAAAACAAACATGAGTGTATAATAAAACTGTCATATTAATGTTATGAGATAGGTATGTATCTTAAATCCCTCCTCCATAGGAATACAACATGAACATGGTGTCAAAGGAGTTGGAGTTGCCTGGGGCGTTCATTCTCGGGGCAGGAGCTGTGTCCTCCAATACTGTTGGGATGAATGCAGAGGTTTGTATGTCTGTCAACATGAGTTGTTAATGATGTTTTTTAATCTCAATAATTCTGCATAGAATCATGCTGTATTTGGCTGGACTGACTAGCATGATTAGGGTGACCAGACGTCCTGGTTTGTCAGGGAGTTCAAGCTGGGTGTAATAAACCACCAAAACGGCCCCAAACAAACAACTGAGTAGAACTGCATAGCAAAGCAACAATTCTCAAGGCTCACTTGAGCGGAAAAACACACAAGCGCTGAAACAATTGTCCCCCTGTCCTGATGAAAAGGCCTAGGGTGTGTGCATAAACGCATACATGTACGCGTGCATGAACGTGCGGTACACTCAAGGGTCCCCGGTTTAGGGGGTTTGGAAATGTGGTCACCCTAATAAGACTAGGCTCACCAAGTGGTGTTTTACTGTAGGGTCAGTTTCAGCAATGGTTACGTTTCAGCACCCGTTAATTAACGCACAGACATGTTTCCTCAGTAAATTGAATACTATCTCTCAGGCAGGAGGTTGCGGTCACTAAAAAAGCCTGACACTCACACAGCTTTTTCCCTACGGCCATCCGGCTCCTAAAAGCTGCTGGTGTCCCCGCCCCCCCCCCCCCCCGACCTGACCCCCATCTATCTACCCTCCCTCCACCCCTACCCAGAGAGCTATGGACTGTCTTGACCTGAACCCTTGGTCTTTTGGCACTTTTTGCACTTCTTATATTTATATTTATTGATTACTTTTTGCACTATGATGTTGGTTTGCACTGTCTTGTCCTGTCTTGCATCTGTCCTGTTGTAAACTGCGCTCCATTGTTCCAAACCAAATTCCTAACATGTTTACATGTCATGGCAATAATGTCTTCTGATTCTGATTCTGATTCTACTATCCTATTTTATTCTTCGTCCCAAGATGATGCCACTTGTCCTTACTGAAGCTGAGGGGAGGCCTGCGGTGAACAGCAGCTACTTTTCTTCCATCAATCCAGCTGATGGCAAATGCCTCCTGGAGAAATACAGTGATAAATTCTCAGACTGTGACTTTGGACTTCTGGCCAATCTGTATGCGTGTGAGGGGAAGCCTGGGAAGGTAAGGGTGCATGATTTGAAATACCAGATGATGTGTGGTGAAGGGTTAGGGGTTAGCAGTTTTCTAAATTATAGCTATAAGAATATTTATAACGAGTGAAATCTTCGGGCTCAGTTGCAAATGTATTTGGCTTGAATGTTTTAATCATTATTCATGTTCCTAGTCAATAATACTCTCTTCTGGTTATGCATTCACGTAAAAATCAAGTTGTTTTTACATGAACTAAGGCCTTCCCGTGTTTGCTCCTGAGGTTTTAATCAATAAACATTAACTGGAGGATCGTGACTTTGAACTGTTTGAGTAATCAATGCTTCAATGCTCAACTGCTGGTTATTTGTTCTGCCCGTCAGGTCATAGAGGTCAGAGCCAAGAGGAGAACAGGAGAGGAGAGCCTGGTAGGGGCCCTGAGGAAGGCTCTGGAAGCTCACTACCCTGATAAGAGTCTGGCCCTGGGAGGCACCTTCATCATCCAGAAAGGGAAGGCCAAGATCCATATCATGGTAAAAAAAATATAATAATAATAATAATAATCTGCAGAAAGTTTTAGAAAGTCAGTGATGTATTTGATTGGTTTTCCACTTCAACCCATTTCGTGAGCTTAGAATGATAAGGTTCTATTTCCGTTTAGGGTAGTTCAGAGATATTGAGCGTCAAAGTTTTTACATTCCATTATGTTCTGTGAGATGGAACCTTTGTACTTTATTAATTACTAACAAAAAAATGTAAACATTTTTAAAATAACACCACACAGGCATTAATAAACACCTAATGAATCAGATTATGTAAAAAAAAAAAAAACTCACGATTTGTTGTTGCTCTGTCGCTGCCCTGTGAGCAGCCGAGGGAGTTCTCAGCCTGCCCTCTCAACACGGACGATGATGTGAACAAATGGCTGAAATACTTTGAAGTCAGCGCCCCGCTGATCTGCCAGTCTGTGCTGGTCTCTAGAGACCCTGTGAGTATCGACTACATGCAGTACATCTTTAGTATACACGCTTCTCATCTCAACAGGAATATAGTGAGAGTTATTCAAATGGGCTACCCATCTGTTTCCTATCCAGGGTCTGGACCTGCGTGTGGAACACACTCACTGCTTCAGCCACCATGGAGAGGGTGGTCACTACCACATAGACACGACCCCTGACACGGTGGAATATCTCGGTTACTTCATGCCTGCTGAGTTTGTGTACCGCATCGACAGGCCCAAGGACACCCATAAGGTTGGGCGTGACTGATAATGACAAGCAACTTGACAGCAAAGTTATGTTTGAGAAACGAACCTTCTGATCTCGACGTCGTTACTGTATCAGTTATTGATGATCATCTATAATCTAATCACAAGGCATGCTTTTTACAACCAAGAAAATGTGTTTTAAAAGCAGTGCTGTACTCAGAAATAAATAAACTACCCATCATATCCATGAATGTAGGTGTCTGATTTTATTGGAAGGTTTGCCAATATCGTTTTCCTATGTTCTACACACATTCCAAATAAATAGGAGAAACACTGTTTCATAGAATAGCAACACTAATACATTGAAAATCAAATAGCCTAGTCCTATTTATGTAGGCCATTTCTTATGTGTGGCAAATTATGTCAATGAGGAGCATTACATTGACTTCACTACCTGTGTATCATTGCCCACAGCCTGTATTTTTGTATATGACATATTTATGTATCATAGCACATTGTATATAATCTCAATTTATATATACCACTGCACATATACATCCAGTCACCATTGTATGTCATTGCACATCACGCTACCATTTGCACTTTACTGTATAGATACTGTAAATACTGCTACTTATCACTGCAATATAATTGCTATTTGTTGAACTTCTGGTTAGACGCACAATCATTTTGTTGCATTGTCTTGTACTATGTAATGACAATAAAGTGAATCTAATTTTATTTTTTTAACTACCTGTATCATACCCACTTTAGTCCTGGGGCCAAACCATTTTTCATTACCATCTGGGTGGGCAAATTCTAGATGTGATTTTTTTATTCCAATCTATACCTCCCTAGATTATGTTTGGATATGATAGACCTTTTGGTTTGGCAGATTATTAGAGGTGATCACCTCTTAAAGGTATGGACTGCTAGTAAGTAAGTAAGTAAAATGTATTTATACAGCACCTTTCCCAGACCAAGGGTCACAAAGTGATTTACATACAAAGAGGAAACACAAATAAAACACAATACAAGATCGAAAAGCCACAGCAGGTTAAAACAGGCAAACAAGTGAAAATTAAAACAAGTAACAGACAACAGGTGTAACAGCATCAGCAGGACACAGAATCTTGCTCCCCTTCTCATGACGCGCTCGTAGGTCGGGCTGTGGGGTATGGAGGACCAAGTCTGCCAAAATTAACAATAAATATATAGACACATAAATGAATGTATGAACAAATAAATCAATGAATACACACAGTATAACGAAATACATTTCTATATGTATTTATTCTTTTCCACATTTATTCTTTCTTTTCCACATTCATTCTTTCTTTTCCACATTCATTCTTTCTTTTCCACTTTATCAGATCTGTATGCAAATATCTGGGGGCGTATCTTGCATGTTGTCCACGCCCCTACGCATTTTCATTGGTTGATACCGCGCGTGACGTGTGAAAGCAGCGACGCAGTTATCACCACAGACGGGTAGAGAGTCTATAGTCCGTTCTCACACAGCCTGTTTCTCCCTGTTATCATTTCCATGGAATCCCAAACTATGTTACCCTCATAGCTGTTGCAGTGACCTCAGCCACAGTGAATGGACATGGGCATGACTTTTAAAGCAGTATCTTTTTTTGACAGCCTCTATTTAACTAGGCCGCATTATAGAATGTCATTGTCTTGTTTGACACATAACAGCATGGACCTGGAGTCTTGATCTATTTAATAATGGCTATAAGGTAATCTATAATGGCCCTGCTATAAGGTAAGTCACGTTTTTATGTTTTGGTATGTAACAGCCAGAGTTGAAACATGTGTGCTATGCTTGTGCTTGAGTCAGTGTTAATGTAAATGTGATTTCTCACAAGATACACGTGACCTTATCAATGCATTATGATTTTATTTTGTTTTGTAGCTATAATTAAAATATTAGAGTGAAACGCGCCTTGAGCAGTCGTTGTTACAATGTCGCCATTATTGTAAACAACATTTGGTTGCCACTTGGTTCCTCCTGTTTTCAATGTCAGCCCATTGGTTTTTCCTGTTCTGAATGTTAGCAAGCTAGTGCGATGAAAACAATTAACTTGTGTCCTCCTGTCCTGAATGTTATAGTTTAGCTACTGTGATTAAAACAATGTGTCGCCAGGGCGGAACTGTTGAACAGATCTGGTGTTTGTCTTACAACATCTGACGCTGAGGGACATGCAGTGCCTTCTGGCGTTTGTCATGTCCCGTTTTTCAAGCACTCAAAAACTACCAACAAGATATTCTTTCCCCATCAAATTTCGGGAAATTATTGGCAATTGTGCATACGGATGGCATTCACGTTACAAAACAAAATGCTATATCATGTAATAATAAAAAAGCTTAAAATGACTTTAGATAATATATTCAAGAATATTGTTGAATGTTAAGCTCAAAGATCAACATTTCTAGAGGAACTTGAAAGGTCAATGTCATTTGTTGCAATCTGAGGTTGCACTGTTGCCTGTAATATCTTGCTCTATTGAAAGTGGACTAGGTATGTTTGTTGTACATATTTGCTATATGGCAAGTACAGATTTGGGGAAAATGTACAGCTAATGAGTTGCTAGAATGGAATAGAATGGAGCAGTGATTGTCAATTGACAAGTCAAAGTTGACACATGACTGCTGCCGTTGAATTTAGGCTACCAGATAAAAAGAATCTCATTGTTGTCCTTCCTTGTCCTCTCAGACGCAGGAGGAGGGCGAAGGTCTGTTTGACGAGGAAAGAGCTCTGGCCTCCGGTCGGTTGGCCTGCAGTGCAGAATGGTGCCGGAACGCACCATCCAGATCATAGAATGGGAAGACCTGGACAAGAAGAAGTTCTACTCCCTGGGCGTGTTCATGACCCTGACCACCCGCGCCACCGTCTACCCGGCCAGCCTCATCCGCACGCGGCTGCAGGTGCAGAGGGGCAAGTCCCTCTACACGGGCACCTTCGACGCCTTCTGCAAGATCCTGCGGGCCGAGGGCGTGCGGGGCCTCTACCGAGGCTTCGTGGTCAACACCCTGACCATCGCCTCGGGCCAGGCCTACATCACCACCTACGAACTGGTGCGGAGGTCCGTGTCCCACTACTCCTCCAGTAACACGGTGAAGTCTCTGGTGGCGGGCGGGGCGGCCTCCCTGGTGGCCCAGACCATCACGGTGCCCATCGATGTGGTGTCCCAGCAGCTGATGATGCAGGGCCAGGGAGAGCACCTGACCCGCTTCAAGGTCAGGCCCAGGACGGTGACGGTGACTTCCTCCAAGCACAAAGTGACTTTCGGCCAGAGCAGGGACATCGTGAGGCAGGTGTTCGCCGCCGACGGATTCCGGGGGTTTTACAGGGGTTACGTGGCGTCCCTCCTCACCTACATCCCAAACAGTGCCGTTTGGTGGCCTTTTTATCATTTTTATGCAGGTAAATATTAACGATATGTTCGTGAATAATACGAAGTAGATAAAACACCAATCGTCAGTCAGGTAGTCAGGCTAGTAGAAAAGCTGATGGAATAATAGTTATGGTAAATGCTCTTGCTTACAAATATCCATTCTCCAAAGGGTTCTTGTAGTTAGATATGTGGATAGTTGTTTTTTTCCATCATTGCTGTTTGAATTATGTCAGAGAGGCTTCATTTCAGCTAACTCAGAGGCTGAGGGTTGAATGCACATATGGCCTTGGGTAAGGCACTTAGCCCTCAGTTACTTCAGGGGGAATGTCCCTGTAATTCGTAATTGTAAGTCGCTTTGGATAAAAGCGTCTGCTAAATGGCAAAATTATTAATTATTATTATTATAGATGGCTAGAAATGATATTCCAGCATGTCTGTGCTTTGTGGCTCCGGCCTCATGAATGGATAGCTCTCCTTCGACTGGCGTGAAATGTTTTGTCTAGCTCGTGATCCATGAAAAAAAAATATAATAGCGGCTATTCAGACCCAAAAATATGTGAGCATAACGACTGAAAGTGGACTAGGCAGCCCTGATGTTTCTCCTGTGTCATTATTTACATTTCCAGAGCAGCTCTCCAAGCTAGCCCCCGCTGGCTGCCCTCACCTGCTGCTACAGGCCATCGCTGGACCAATGGCTGTGGCCACCGCCTCCACCATCACCAACCCCATGGACGTGGTGCGGGCCAGAGTACAGGTACATGACCCAGAGCCCCTGTGTCCCAGTCCTGGATAGCTGTGTGTGTGTGTGTGTGTGTGTGTGTGTGTGTGTGTGTGTGTGTGTGTGTGTGTGTGTGTCTGTATGTCTGTGACCCAGTCCCGTATAGCTGTGTGTGTGTGTGTGTGTGTGTGTGTGTGT